>NC_080673.1:71910053-72214896 GCF_030445035.2 Dasypus novemcinctus | reverse complement strand
ATGTCAAATTGCAATGTATTACCTTTCACACCTATTTCTTCTCCCTGTCCTGATGATTCTATTAATTTTGGAGTTAAATTACTGTAACTTTTCATTTTAATACCTCAGGTTTATTAATCAATACTCTATTAAGGTTCAAAACATACAAATTTGAATTTATACCTTTATGAATCTAATGGAGACTGATTCATATTAAAATGTCTCTTTCTGCTCACAGTGAAAACAATTTAATGCCCTAGACATGGTTAAAAATTTATGAACTTATTCATATCAGTTACTTAAATCTGATTCTTACATCTCTATTTAGGGAAAATGATGATGGAGAATTGAGTCTGGAAGGTCTCATAGTATATAGATGTGGGCATTCATAGAAAAGTAAGTAGGTTCCCAATGTTTTAAAATGTTGTCTAACACTAAAATGCAGTCTACTTTACCACAAATTGGGCTTTGTTTTTAACTAGAGTATTGTGGAAGAGATTTAGCTCAATATTTTCAGATTATGCCAGATTATAATTGAATCTTAAAAAGAGGCATTCACTTAAATAATTTAAATAACTATTAAATATAAGGATTATACACATAAAAACTGGTTTCAACATACAGCAGCCTATGGAATAAAATGAAGAACTGTAGAAGTATATAGTCAGAAACTAATTGCTTATTACATTATAGACCAGCAATGAAATTGAAGCTTAATTTTTTATAAAATTGGTAAATATGAATTCAATTTTTCCTGCCACACATGGGAGTAAACTATAGAGTCTTTGACAAAAATTTTTGGAGTGACTACTTCAAATATAATAAGTTGTCAAATATTTTAATCTGGAATATATTAGAAGATATATCTTTGCTAAGATTCAAACCAGAAAAAAGGGAAATCATATAGTCTGAACTAGAAATTCTGTTCCAGCACTTCTGGGAAAAGAAGAAATAATTATGGGATCCAGGATATCATGCTGTGTTTTATAGATAGGTGGATCGAAAAGTTGAAGGATAATGGCGCACATTTGGTAATAGCGTGATTAACACTGGCCTAGAGATAAGAAACCAAGTAAGTGTAACTGTATCAGAAATATTTTGGTTGCAAATAATCTAAAATCCAACTTAGAATGGCTTACATAGAAAAGCGGAACTATTGATTCTTGTAAATATAGAGTCTGAAAATAGTGTTGGCACCAGTTTTAATTTGATTTAGCAACTTAGCAGTGTTTAATTTGTTTTAGCAATTTGATTTAGCAATTTAGCAGATTAAAGATCTGCTTTCTTTTTATACTGTCTTTGGTGTTAAAAGCTTCAAGCTAAAGCTTGCTTCCCTCATGGTCATAAGATGGTTTTCAAGATCAATAACATGGTCAAAAGCTTTATCATTGATAGACAAGGAAGGGGAGAGATTTCTGGTGATTCTTTTAAAGAACAGAGAAATTAATTTCCTAAACATTTCATTGCTTTAATTGGGTAATTTACCCATCCCTGAATTAATTTATATAAGAGGAGGATGGGCTTCGCTGAATGAGTTAAACCAACCAGGGTCCAACTCTGGTGTTGAGGGTAAGTCATTGACTCTGAAGAACGGGGAACGGGTGTATTCCTCAGCAGAATATCAAGAACATTTGACAGAAGAAGGAGAAAATGATTAGAAGGGATACAAAGCAGGCGTTCATCATAACATAGCAAACATGACTGGGAATGAGTGGACTTCCTCCCTCCCCCACCTTGTTTACCTCTACTGATGTCTCAGCACTGACTTTTTGTTGTGCTAGATTTTTCTCTCTTAAAGAATGGTTTGTCACTTACCAGGTGTATGACCTTGAGAAAAATAATTTCTCCATGCCTTAATTTCTTCAAATTTATATTGGGTATAATAAGTACCTACTTCCTAGGATTATTATGATACTTAAAATGAATTCATTTATGTAAAGCGTTTAGAACAATGCTGACCATTTAATTACTAAACAAACTTATTAAATGATGGCCTTACAGATCCTTTTGACACATGATATGTATGCATCTGTATGTGTGTATATATATAAGTGTGCTTGGGTATCTATATAATGTATGGGTCATGGAATATAAATTAGATCTTTAGAGTGTCTCTAAAACATAAATCTTACCTTTTTTCCCTGTCATCATCATTTATCTTTAGGCATTTATTTTTGTTTTTAGTAACTTATTTCTTCCAAATTATATTATGATTTACTGCAAATTAATTTTTAATGTACCAGATCCATGCTCACAAATCTTGCATGGTCAGCATTGCTTAGGATTTAAATTCTGTTGACCATCCTTATTTTTAGGGTCTTTTAGAAAATTACTCTTTGGAGACCTACATCTTCATCTGTCCAAGTTAGACTAATTAATGTTCCCCGGAGTAACATATTTTCTTTATTTGAAGTCCTTTGTCATGCTGTTTCTTGTTCCTTAAATGTAATTTCTTCCATCTTTATCATCTATTCTAAGTCTACTTAAATAAAACCAACTCTGTGAAGAATTTCCAGATTTCCAAAAACCAGATGTATGATAGAAATTCTTGTAATACACCTTCAATAACAGAACTTAAACAATTACCTAACAGTCTCCATTCTCTCTCTAAAACATTCCAACCACTGCATGCATAAGTAACACACACAGGCCCAAACACTGGATATTTGCACAAGCTCATTCATGTGTCTACAAAAAGTACATTGTTTTTGTTCCCTGATTGTACCTATTATTGTAATTTTGTGATTTAATTAAATTTTTTACTAATTGATTGAAAGTACATGCAAAAGGAAAGAGCATTATATGTAAGAAAATCAAGTTGAGTCTTCTTCAAAATATAAAGGTTAAAATTGAAAACATCACTTTTGAATTAGATGTTTAGGGTGGAACTTCTTTAGCAAATATGGTGGGAAAAATAGAAAAATCTAGAATTATTCTGCATTAATTGCTTCCTTAGCATTTTAATTTTTGCCTAGCAACTAAAATTTATACAAGAACAATTTTGCAAAACATGAATAGAGCACCCCTTCTCAGATAAAAGTCCTCGATTCTGTTAAAATGTAGAAAGTTTAATTTTCCTTTCCCAGTTTAAAAATAAATTTAAATATTTAAATGGAATATATATTTTTAAATAATTCCTTACTTTAAAAATGTTAATTCATATACTCTCTGCACTAAGGTCTCTTACAAGTCACTGGCAATTTATTTAATTATTTTTTATATATTTTATTTCTTAAATGTTTAGGAGCTGGGGATGTGAGATTAGTAAAATTTAATCTCTTCCTTAAATGAATTCAGATTTTATTGGGAAGAAGGACAAGTATAAATATAATTACAGTATATACTGATGGAAAATTTTCATGCAACTGTTACTCTTTGAATATCTTTGTCAAACCCTCCCTTTAGACTGTGAATTTCCTGAAGTCGTGTTGCTTTTACTTCATCTTATGCTAAATAAATAATCTTAGATGGATGAATTGAACTCCATTTGAAATTAGTTAACTGAGTTGTCCAATGTTTATAACAGCTAAGATATGGCAAAATGTGGAAATTTCTTCTGTACTGTACATAGATAAACAACAATGTATTATCTATTTACTTCAGCACAGATTAACAGAAAGCTTATGCTTTAGTAGTTCTTTATATTTCCTAAATTGAACAATAATAATAGATTTTGATTGAACCCTTGTAAGGGTCTTACACTACACTAAAAGCTTTACAAATGTTATCTCAATTAATAACAGCAAAAAAAAAAAAAAGCAAAGCCATTATGAACTATGTATCATTATCCCCTCAAAAAGGTTAAGTGATTTTCCAAGGTCATAGAAAAAATGCAAAATCAGAATTTGAACCCACACAATGAGGCTTCAGAGATACTGCTCACTATTTGTATGCATATTTATTTGTTCATTCAATACACAATTATTGAGAGGATTCTTATTGTCAATTACTCTGTTAGGTTTCAGTGCAAAAGAATGAATAAAACAGAATCCCTCCATTCAAAGAATTTACAATCTAATAAGAAGTAAAATAACTATGTACTCAAAAGTGTTCTAGGTTTTATTTGAGATGTACTCACAAAAAGTACAAAGCAAGCAATGGCAACCTACTGGGGATATGTGGCATCTATATAGAGTCATATCTAAATTATTACAATTTTATTTGTAAATAAATAAAATTACAAAATTAGCTTTGAAGAAAAGTTAAGAACATTGTCCACAATAATTGACTTAAAACAAGCAAAACAATAGATGCAGAATATGGATCTCAATCTATACATTTATTTTCATTTTTTTATTTATTAGAGAAGTTGTGGGTCCACACAACAACTAGGCATAAAATACACGACTCCCATAGCTAATGATGCTAATTTTTTATTCTAACAAAAGCAGCTTTTACAAATAAGATAAAATTTTACAAGCTGTTTTATCATGTTGCTAAGTGCCACTGAAAGAATGAACTTCTGTGAGATGATGTGTAGTAAATAGATACTAAGTTACCATATGTTGAGTTATTCTACACCAACCATAAATTGACTCAGAAGTCATCCATATTCCTCTCTTAAAAGTGTGCAATAGCAATTACAAACTACTTGAACTGGAAAAAACAAAAAGACCAAAAGCTTTAAAACTCATTTATTATTCTTAGTATTTTATTTCAGGGCCAAAGAAGACAGGCTTTAAGAAATGCTACCAGGAAAGCAAAATAATGAAGTATATGTATTTTAAGCATAGTAAAGAAAGTACAAATAAAACATATGCTGCCATTACACATAGAACTTTATTTAAAATATATTTACAGTGCTCATCATGTGCCTAGTGACTAATTACCCTGGAAGAAATGATATAACAACCTCATTTTTCCTATAATAGAGTTGGAAGTGGTTGTAGTTGCAAGCTACACACACATGTTGCCACCCAGGGAAAGATGGTCTTTTTGAATCTAATGTAACTGCTAAGCTCTAGCAAGTCAGAAAAATGAGCTGCTTTTATTTTCCTAGTTAAGTATATACATGGTTTGAATTAAAATATTCAAACTTTTGGTGCTCAGCATTTTCAGTAAATGATAACCTATTGAGTAAGTCAAACACCATAAATTTTATATCAGGAATTGATATGCACCAAGTTCTAAATGTATTTCATTCCGTCTCTTACAACTGAATGTGCAAAGCAAGCATGATATTCCATAGGCCACATATACCAAGGCAACCCCCATGCACATTGTGTGTGCATTACAGAGGGGTGTTGCTTAAAACGTGTATTTTCGTTTTCACTAGAACCTCTCTAAGATCACAGATGAGGATCCTATAGAAGGGGGAGACAGTTTCCCTCCCTTTTCCCAAGTACCTTCCTTCTTGTTAGTCTTCTCTAAATAAGTTCCACACTGAACTGGGACAATGCCTACTAACAAACAGATATAATTTATCTCACTGTCAGACCTTAGGAAGGAGGCTTCCTATTTAGTTTCTTTCTCTCTCTGTAGCAGTTTGATATGGTTATGAATTCCAAAAATAGATATTGGATTATGTTTGTAATCTGATCTGTACCTGGGCATGATTGAATTATGATTAGGATGCTGAGTTCTCACCCCTTGGTGGGTGGGGACTCACAGATAAAAGGCATGGCAAAGGACAAAGTTGAGGGTTCTGATATTGGAGTTTTGATGTTGGAGTCTGACACTGAAGCCTTAAGCTGGAGCGCTGGGAAGTAAGCTCACAGAGGAAAGAGGAGCCAGCCCCAGAAAGAAAGGAAACTTAAACCCAGATAGAAGCAAGACCCTAGAAGGGAGGAATTCAGGAAGCCTGAACCCTCACAGCCATTGGCAGCCATCTTGCTCCAACATGTGAAAATAGACTTTGGTGAGGGAAGTAACTTATGCTTTATGGCCTGGTGTCTCTAGGCGACTAACCCAAATAAATACCCTATATAAAAACCAAGAATTTCTGGTATTTTGCATCAGCACCCATTTGGCTGACTAATATACTCTCTGATGCCTCTTTCCAAACATCTCCTTCAGGCACCTTAAGTCCATTGTTTAACCTTGTGAGTGTCCACACTCCCCATGGTAGAAATATTCCTTGCAGATCTGGACAAGGGCTTCCTCTTTTTTGTACTTTCAAACAACTGGGGCTTTAGCCTTGTGCTGAGGGAGGTTCTTCCTTGTTCAGACTCCAGTGAAAGCTGATAGTGGGCTCCAGGCCTCTGAGAAGGGGTGATGATTAATGCTCAGATTCCAGTTCTGTCACCTGACCATTTAGAACTGTGACTGTCTTCCTCTCTAGCTAGCTAAAAAAGCCTTCCTTACCTGGGCAAATCCAGAGGAGGAAGCAAATTAATTGTGTTAAAGTGATTTTGACCATGCTCTTTGAAAGGCATTTTTTTCTAGAAGCATTAATGGTCTAACTGCTGCAAATAGTGCCTGCTCTCATTCTTCCTCATTTCAGTTTACTCCCCTGATAGAAGGGTAATGGGGATTTGATTTTTTATCCAGTGGGTGAACCTAGTGATGGTTCCTCTCTGTTTGCATGCCGTAGTCTTTTTGCCTGTCTAATTTCTATGCCCTCTAATTTCTATTTCTATGCCCTGAATTTTCTTTCAGTTTGTTGATAGTTAAGGTACATATTCTACACCTTTTGCCAGAAGAATTTTCTTATTGGGTTGTGAGAAAATAATGATTTTCCTATTGTGTACTAAGGTGACATACCTGTGCACCATGATTCAAATTCATCATTACCCTAAATGGGGCAATTTAGGGGACATTCATGTTTATTCCTTGTCCTTGTCATATAGGCAATACTGTTGTCTTATTTAAGAGCATTAAAAACTAATGACTATGAATTATTTTAATACCTTTTAAAAACTTTCCTGCCTTTTCTCCCTTCAATTAATTTGACTATAGCTGCTAAACTGATTTGTCTAAAATATAGATTTATTGTTTTACTTGCTTACTCAAAGTATTCAGTGAATTCCATTAACTCAAAAATAAAGTCTTGCTATTCAGTTTGGGATTCTGCATTTTCCATTGACTATACCCTCAGTTTTCTAGCTTTATTTTTCTTATAAAGCAAGACCAAACTTCCACTCTTGCCAAACTGAGCTACTCAGTCTTTCTAAATAGGATTTCAGTCATGACCCATGTTATTTCCTTCCACTTTCCCTCTTTCTCTGCTTGGTCTTCCTCCTCCTTGTCTTCTTCCTTCTCTTCTTAGATGGTTAACCACTCTCATTAGTTCATAAGGGTAGCCTTATTGGTCTATGTAAGTTACCATTCTTGCTTGATTTTAATTTTCTTTATATCACATCCCCACATCTAGTTCTATTCCTTCTTACTAATTTAGATATGTTACCTGCTCATAGTTCTTTACTCACCCTTTAGTTCTTTACTTACCCTAATGCATCCTTTTGAATTTATTATTCATCTTGATGAAGATCGTTTTTAAGATTCTTTTCAAAGAGGGTCTGTTTGTGATAAATTCTGAAATTAGTGTATACCTGGTAATATGTTCACTGAGTCTTCAGATAGATATGATAGCTTAGTTAATTATAAAATTGTAAGTCCAAGATTCTTTTCCTTCAGCCAATGGAAAATATTACTTCACGCTCCTCATTCATTCAGTGATAGGGTTGAGAAAACCCTATTTGTATTCCTTTTTAGGTGTTCTCTAACAGATTTTATTATTTTCTTTGTATTTAATGTTTTGAATATCATAGAATATGCAGTTCGAAAACTACTAATCTTTTTTGGTTTGCTTTAAGTCTTTCAGTCTGAAATGTTTGTACTTCCTCTAATTCTGGAAAGTTACTTGTTTACATTTTATCGAATCTCCTTTACATTTATTTATATTTTTTTCTCATCTTCTGTGACACCTCTAATATGTATCTTGATATATTCTATATCCAATCTCTATTAGCTTTTATTTTGAACAAAGGAGTATTTTCCAGATATTTATTTGTCTGATACATCACTCTGCAATTCAACTTATCCACTAAGTTTTTATTTTAACTATTATAACTTGAAATACTGTCATAATTTATTTTTCTGTTTCATATTTAAATTATCCTCTCTTAACTTTTGGAAGATTTTAATATACCAATATTCTATCATTTTCCTCTGCCTGGTTTATTACTTATACCTTGTCTGGAAAGGGTTATTAAGTTTGCGGTCTTACAGAGTTTATGCTCTTTATAGGGTTGTATTTTCTCTATGAATTCATATTCCCCTCAAGGCATTAGCAACCTCAATTGTTGATGTGTACCTAGGGTGAGGGAATGCCCTTTCTGATAATCTTAGGTTGTCTGTTTGGGGAAGGAGGAAGGAATATGCCTTAGTACAGAGAACTCACGTGTTTTAATATACAGATCTGCTGAGGGACATTTTCTTCAGGAGCTTCTTATAAATTGCAATTATTCCGTATTCAAGATTTGGAGGGAATGGTGAGAGGCAAACATTCTGAAAGATGACCAGTCCATCTTCATGTATTTTAAAGTATTTCTACCACAGCCACTGTGAAGTTTCCTCTCCAGTCTGGAATGCTTGCATTGTTCATCTCTTGCAGGGCTTTCCAGATGGCAATGGCTTCTCCAAAATAATGTGGATGAGAAAAAGGGTAAACTTAAAATAGTATTTTCTACCTAATAGTGCATTCATAGAACCCAGCAACTTTGGGTTTTCATGCCACATTCTGCTACCCAAAGATTTCCCCTATGAGTTTATGTTAGTTTCACAGATCCAGCCAACTCTGGCCTTTGTTACATTTTCTTTGTGGTGTTTGTTTTATTTTCTAAGGGTGAGCTCTAGCCCATGTTAGATCACAATCTTATACAAATCCTACCTCAGATTTTGCCCTCTCAAAAAGCCATAATCCAACCACTTAGAGCTATAATAAATTCCTCTAATATACAATTTAAACAATAATGGCAGATATTTAGTTAATCAGAATATAGCATACTGGATTTTAAAAATCCAGGCATTATGTTGAACTTTTTAAAAATTAAATTCTATCACAGTTTTCTTTGGGGCTTAAACTATGGTATTTTAGTTCCATGAAATAGTACCTTTTTTGCTGGATTTAAACTTAAACATTGAATTTTACATTAATTGTTTGGGCATTAAATTAAATAAGAAAAGAAATGTAACCACTTCTTGATTATCATTGCTCAGTTTATCTACCTTCCAACACTCATCCAATGGAAACAGTAAGTACCAAAGACCCAAAAAAATGAGCATGAAGAATTTTCTGTGTGATAAATGTAAGTTAATGTAAGACCTTGGAAATACAAATGAGTGATTTTTTTTAGTCCTCTGATCAATATCATATATTGTTGAGTTTTACTAAAAGTTAAAGAGGTTTAGAAACTGACTATCAATATATTAATGCTCACTGCAGAAAAAGAGGTTTCTTCTTAAAGGAATTGCTCTTGGTATGCTTCTTCTGAGACATCTATTTAGTTTAAAGTTTTTTGGATTGAAATCGGACCAAGTGAAATATGTAATTGGGATAATGGAAACAACCATAAGAAAGGTTTAATACAAAGCTCAGTTTCATTTACTTTCTTAAGGATTCCTGTTCAACTTTTATATATTTTAGGCTCAGAAAACTAGAATTTAACCTCTTTATTTCATTGGCTTTAAATTGGATTTATTTTAAATATGCATATTTTCAGAGTTACAGATAATGACATTTTTTTTTCATATTTCAAAATTCTGTTACTTTTCCCCCTATGGACTCATATTAATACAATTAATATAATTGTATTTTTTACTGTTTAGTATAAATAGTATCTTGTGATTCATGTCAGTTATATTTTAAATTGCTAATTTCTTATCAAAAAACAACAATGTAGTTGTAGAGAGGCACATTTATCAAGTAATATAGATTGATAATAATTTTTAAAACCTTATTTATATTTTATTATAAAAATTCCCATGATAATTTTATACACCTACTGTTGTCAATCAACTTTAAAATTTAATGTACAGGTAACAGAATATGTAGATGAATTATTATAGCCAACTATGAATACAAAAAAAATTAAGATAATAATTAATAATAAATATTAATATAGTGAAAAATTATAAAACATAAAATTGGATTTGTGAGAATGTTACATTTGCACAGCCTTTTCTTTTTTAATATGAGTACTTGGACTATAATAGGATACCTTAGTATAATGCCACATATATTATACACATAAATTCATCTAATCCTTATAAGTTTGATACGGTTATCTCCATTTTACACATAAGAATGCTAATACTTTAACAGATTCATTCTTTAACAAATGTTTATTGACTATCTACCATGTATATGAAACTGTGAAAGATTTAAGGTATTGTATTTAAGATAGAGCTTATGGTCTAAACAGAATGCAGAAATAAAACCATAAAAAGTATATATTGGCAATTTCTATTGGTTCTCTGAAAGGGAAGTACAGGGTAAAATCTTCGAAATAGAATGGGATTGCAAAGAAGGCTT
This sequence comes from Dasypus novemcinctus, assembly GCF_030445035.2. NCBI lineage: Eukaryota > Metazoa > Chordata > Mammalia > Cingulata > Dasypodidae > Dasypus > Dasypus novemcinctus. The sequence goes on along the minus strand of NC_080673.1, from coordinate 72,204,443 downwards.
TGTTAAAAGAGAGCATTTAAGATGAGTTTGTAGGATGTGAAGGCTAGGGAGAGGGACAAATAGCGTTGCAGGCAAAGGAAATCCCTTCATCAAAATTCATAAACTGGGTGGAGCCTAGTGAATTTAAAGCAAAGGAGGTAAGAGTGGAATTACTGAGATTATCATGAATTGTACACTGCAGGGTCTTCCATCTTAGAGTTAGCAATCACTCTGAAATTTGACCTTTCTATCAAAGGGAGGACATATTGGTCCTCCCTGTCTGATACAGCTAAGCAGGTAACACGGAATGTATAGAAAGAAATAGAGGAAACTTCATCTCTGTGTAAAGAGATATCAGGGTGTGGTAATAAACAATTCACATTAGTACTAATAGGAACTCTTGGTAATAAATAATGGTTCTTAACTTGTCTGGGTAGCTGGAGAGTGATTATACTGTTTCATAAAATCCTGATGCATTAATCTTTAAATGATTTCATTTTAAGCATAGACTTACAACAATCAAAAAGCTTAATAACAATCATGTAAAAAGCTCAAAATCCATGAAAAAAATAGATTCTGTTGGCATCATTCACAGACATGGTATTCATAAGAATAAGATTTAAGGGACAGTTAGAAGACCAAATATGGTATAAAAATTTTGATTGGTGGAAGAATTATATTTAAGGAGATAAATAGGAACAAATGTATTCTGAAAGACTGAATTTTCTGTCCCTGGAAAAAAAATCTCTTATACAAATAAGTGGAGTAATGTAATCAAAGAAGATGAAAGCATCAGAACTGAAATAACTCCCTTGGTAAAGACTGACTAAAGATTTTTTAAATTCTTTCTTGAGGAGAATTAAATTGAGTAGTCGAAATCTACTGCATATATAATGAAACCTAAATATACTGCAAATTATATATATAAAATCCTTTTCTCGGTGGACTTTCTTTCATTTCTTCTGGTTTCCTTTATAACATTGAGAGGAAAGAAACCCTCCAAGAAATGTGTACATATGGACTAAAATTGTAATCAATATTCTAAGCAACATCCATTATACAAAGGACTAAAATACTTATGTCATAATATGCTGCATTTTACACTATTATCTTAGGAAAGGGACCCAGAGAGTACATTCATGCTTAGTTAAATAAGGAACCTCAAAAAAAAAAAAAAAAAAATTGAAGACCTATTTCCCCTAAAACATTTATTAAGCCTCTAATCTGTCCCAGGTATGGTAACTGAGATTACTTCACTTAATCTTTGAAATGGTTTGGTGGGGTCCATTTCACCATTAGTAGATGATGAAACTGATGCATGGAGAAGTTAGATAACCTATGGAAGGTCACAGGGCTAATAGATAAGAGTGGAAGGATTTCAATCCCTTTCTCTGACTCCCTTTGCCAAGTGTGAACACCCATTTAGAACTAGCTCCTATAACTGATGTGGATCTCTGGAAACCCAAGCTTGAAGAGCTGACACCTCTGGCCATGTAGAATGACCTTCACCCAGATGCATACTATTTCAAGGCTGCACTATAGGTAGAAGTGCACAGTCAGGGCAACTTAGTATCCTCATAGGCTCAGCTTTTACTTCTAAAGCAGAATCAGTTTTGCTGATCTGCTTAAGTCATGTGCTTCTATTTAAAGAGGCTCCAATTCAGCTGAAGAGCAAGAAGGATCCTTGAGGGAGATGGTTAGAAGCCGCACTTTTCCTCTCTTCCCTTGAACACTATTCTGCCCTAAATCGGGACTCTGCAGCTAAGGTATCAGAAAGTGAGAGTAGATAGCCAAATTCTTACATTTGCTACAGGAAAAATAGAGTATTTGTGAGGTTTAATAGAATAATTGAAATCAGGGTGTCATAAATAAATGCATTTTGAAACTAATGGGGAAAAGTTATATTATTATTATTTCCATTTCTGCCTTTGAATCTTCACTATCCAAATTGTATTCTATCACAAAACTCAATACTGTACTTTAATCTCCTCTTGCTCCTAAAATGAGTTTCTTTCATGCACCTTGTGAATTCTATTACCTACTATAAAAACGCACTGGAAACAATTGCTTTAAAAGTTTTTTTTTTTTTTCCCCGAGTTAACAGGGATTGAACCCATGTATTCAAGAGTTGCCTGAGCTTTCTCTACAATGTTATTATAATCTTTAATTGTTGTGAGATAAATTGGTGGATATAAAATATAAACTCAGAAATTTTTTAAAGTTTTAAAAATAACTTTTCTCTAATTATCTGTAAAGCAGATTACTGTGCAATTGGACAGAGTTTGTGTGTTGTTCTGTAATGAGTATACTTGTTCTCTCCCCTTAGCTGCAATAGTGGGTGGTACAGTTAAGGAAGAAAATGTTAAAGAGGAAGCTTGTACCATTCAAATTCACAAGATCTGATCCTACATTTTCTGAGTGAAGAAACCAAAATATGTCAGCGTAATCACTTCACCTGGTTTTCAAATCCTATGTAATTTTAACAAAATGATACATGCTTCAAAATGCCACGAAAATGTGTGCCTCAATTCCTTACTGGTGTCTAAATGCTCATGTACAATGTCCATGCCATCCCCTTCTTGGTTTCAGGATATCTGGAAGTCAAAGTTGTAGTCAAAAGATAGTTTGGGTGGTGGCAGTGAAATAAGGAGAAAGCCAAACTGCTCTACACAAGAAGTAAATAGAAATTGCGTGTGTATAAATATGATCAAGCTAGGAGACTAAAGAAGGTCACATTATTGCAAGAGATGGTATTAATTGTATAATTTGGGCTATAATATTGATTAAGGAGAATTTACTAGATTACTATAGATATCTTTACTTTAGATATCTATTACTATAGATATTTTTGCCTTTTACATGAGTTAATGTGTACTGATCTAATTAAGCAATGAATAAAGTTTGCCCATTGTGGGCTCCATATTGTGAGAGGTTCAATTTTCCTTTGTCTACTTTGAATGCTTTGGCTTGCTTTTACAAATAATGAAATAAAATGACCCAAATCTAAAATGAAACTAAAGAGAAAATTTGTTTCACCAATTTTTATAAAGAGTGAGATAATCCTAGGGACCTGATAAGAAAAAAACTTGTTTACTTCTCTTAAGCTTTTCATCTTTATCACAATACAATAGTCCCTTCTTTTCTAGATTGGTTTGGCTGAATCCTGAATATTACTAAATCTCTCATTATTTAAAACTGGTGGTTAATTTTATTTTTTCTAGAGGTGCATTTAATTTAAAACCACGCATGTATGAAAAACAAAACATGTGTTAAACCATGCTCCAAATTGTCTTATTAGAAATATCTTATTTTATTTCCAGACTGGAAGCACAATGCATTAAATGTGTGACTTGCTTTGTTGCTTTGCTGCATTAAGCAGAAAAGGGCATTTGATTCAGCAAAGGCAGCTGGTGATGTGAATGCAATGCAAACCTCTATCATGGCTATGAAAAAAGACAGATTAAGTTCATAATTGTGGCCATAACCCTGCTATAATAAAATAAAACAAAGTAAGGCCCATTATAGTGTGTTTATTGCCATCTGTTACTAAATACTTCTTTTGGATGATTCTGGAGCAGCTTCATAGCCTTCACACTGAGCCGGCTGCCTATGAAATGCAAAACTCAGAGGAATTAGAAAACATTAAATGAACTCGCATAACAAATTCAAATCCTTGATGTTCAGAAATACTATACTCTCAATTTATGCACTCTGAATTTTTTGCTCAGATATGATATCCATCCTGGGGGAACCCAGCAAAGGTTGTAGAAGATCATTTCTATAGTCTACTTTTATATGGTATCATTGATGTTTATGTAAATTAAACATAGCTATTTTTCATTTTCAGTTTATCTCTAGTTTGTGAAAGATGAACCTAAAACAAGGGCAATATGCAATGGGTTATCACACTGGGCTAAACAACCTAAAAGAATGTGTCTTCCTGGTCCTAAGGAATTTTGGTCACCAGCAGGGCAGGAGTAGACTAGGCCTGGCTCACAGGGGAGCCTACAAACACTGCTCTGGGAGAAATAGGACAGCTGAATATTGTCATCACTTAAAGAGAGTGGAAATGTGAAGAAAAGAGATTAATTTCTCCCTACAGGTAATCTGCATGTTTTTCTCCCTTATCTGAATTTGTCCATTCCCTTAAAATGGTATAATGCATAAATAAAATGACCATATAATTTAATCAGAGCATTTTTGAGGGTTAAAAGGGGGATACTATTAATCATTATATTGGGGCAATAGGCTTATACCAAAACTCTTGGTGCTTGTAGGTAAAATATGGGTAACATTGTTTTAGTTATTATAGATTCAGTCTTTCTTAATTTATATTTAATATCCATCCACTTAACTTTCTAGTCAGCTTCAGTTTATCTTTCTATTCTAATGAGAAACTATGCTTGCTAAAATATAGAATTTACCAATTTTTATTCCAAATGTTGTTGCTTGTTAAATGCCCATAAATTGAAAAAGAATTAACAAAGGATTGCCATCACATTTCATTTTACTTAAATTTCTGATATGTATATGTGTGTATGTCTGTGTATATCTATGCATTTATACTTGTGTGCATATATACACTAGATACGTGCATACACAATTTTTCTGTCTCATATAGATGCCATTGCTTAAGGAAATATATTTTTGTCATATACCAAATGATCTTTTACACTCAGCACTCACCTTTTAGAAAATATTCTCAGTTTCTAGCTCCAGTGGATGGAAATGGCAGGTGGCTAAGCCCCACCCTCAAGGCAAAAAGCCACTGTGATTCCCCTGCCTCCCACCAGCATCTGAGCCAGAGGGAGTGTTCTCTGGGATTAAGAGGGTTCTGGCAAAGGGTGGAAAGGGGTTTCCTTTGTGTGGGTTTGTTTACCTAGACACCCTCTGAACTTTAGGGAGAATACCAGGGAGCAAGAGGTGGCCCTGGGAAGAGGGGAGAGGTGAATTGGCCTAGGCAAACTGATTTGCTAGCCAACCTGGGAGAGAGGAAATTGGACTTGGAGAGGGTGGAGTCAGGCAATTTGACAGTCCAGTGCTGAAAACTATCAAAATCCCAACTCCCCTAAGGGAGGCGGGCAGTAGGAAGCCCTTAACCTTCCAAGGGCCTATTTAGGGTCTCCTGGGAGTAGGGGGGGGGGGGGGCGGGGTGTCTAGAAGAGGGTTCAGAGTCATTTCTCTGACTTGGTATACTAGGAGCATTTGAATTTCAAAAGGGAATTCAACCTGACCAGGAGAGGTGAGGGGGAATCCACTTACACAGGCTATCACATCCTGCTGCCCTGGGAAAGAAAGCAACAAGAATATAAAGGAGGCAGGGACGGACAGGGTCCTAATCAGTAGGAATCGCCCCAACTGCAAGGAGTCAAACCTGCCCTAGGGATGTGACTGGATAGCCCTCTAACTAACAGACGCAACGAGAAAATTTAGCTCAATGGAGGAGTCTCCACTTTGAATGTACAAGGTGATGTCCAACTCTCCTTAGAGTAATGATCTGCCAGGTTATCAAACACCCAGCAGATGCTTTAGGACAGGGAACAAAAACATAGACAGTATTTTTGTATTAGCATCTCTTGGTTCCCTAATTTTTCTTTTAAAAGGTTACTTTCTTAAATTTAACTTAGTTTACAAAACCTGATTCACAACCTTCAGAGGGCAGGCTGCAGGGTAATTGATTGATGAACAGCAGCAGCTTGAGAAACTCCCCAGAGGCCTCAGAAGGAAGGCTGTTTTTCCTAAGATTGTGTTTGATTGCTTGCTTGAGTGTTTGTTTTTTGTTCTTTTTTCTTTTCTTTTTCCCTCTTTCTACACCCATCCCTGTTTTTTTTTTTAATTAGGTGTTGTAATCTTGTTTCTTTTTTGCTGTGTTTCCCCTTCCTTTGTTTCCCCTTTTCATTTTGTATACCAATTTTGTCTGCTACACTATTTCTTCTCCTTCCTTTGTCTTCCTATCTTGTGCTTTTTGTTTTTGTTCTTACATTCCATCTTTGTTTAGTCTTCATTTTTTCTTCTTTTATTTCTATCTCCTCTATTCACTGTTTTCTTTCTTTTTTTAACTTTTTCTTAATGTCTTTTCTCTTTCTCTCCCTTTTCATTCAGCCTTTTAATTTGTTCTAGATATTTTTCTCTATTCAGTTTGTAATTTCATTGTTTGTGCCCACATTTTTATTCTTATTCCTCTGAACTTCTTACATGAGTTAATTATTCATTTTCATGGTTCCTTTCCTACTTTTTGCTGTTATTATTACTATTATTCTTATTGCCTTCTTACCTATTTCTCTTTCTCTTGCCTAATATTTTTCTTTCAAAGGAACATAGACAATAGCAAGGAAATAGAATAGGAGGAACAACGTGTCAAAGAGAAAACTTATGACACACACAAATCAGCAACTAAACAGAACCCTAGAGTAGAGAGAAAAACTAATCAAATGAATAAACCCAGCAAGATAAAGAGATGCCTAAACACCAACAAAAATTTATAAACATACTAAGAAACAGGAAGACATGGCCCAGTCCAATGAACAAACTAAAAACCAGGAAGAGATGCAGAACATGGAACAACTAATCAAAACCTTCCAAGCAAATATCATGTACCAACTTAATGAAGTGAAGAAAGGGAGCAGGATATTAAGAACACACTGGGAGAACATACTGAAAAATTGTAAAAATACATAAAAAGATAATGGATATGATGGTGATGAAAGGCACAATCCAAGAAATCAAAAATGGAAACACATAACAGCAGATTTGAACAAGCAGAGGAAAGAATTAGTAATGTGGAAGACAGTACATCTGCAATCAAACAGCTAGTAGAACAGATAGATAAAAAGATAGAAAAAATCCAGAGGGGACTCAGGGAACTGATGACAAGAGAAAACACTCAAACATATACATTATAGGCATCCCGGAGGGAGAAGAGAATGGAAAGGGGGCAAAAAGAGTGTTGGAGGAAATAATAGCAGAAAACTTCCCAACCTTATTGAGGGAGATGGATGGACATGTCCAGGAAGTGCAGCACCCCCTGACCAGTATAAATCCCAACAGGCCTACTCCAAGGCATGTACTTCTTATATTACCCAATGCTCAAGACAAGCAGAGAATAATAAAAGCAGCAAGAGAAAAGAAAACCATCACATATAAGGGAGGCTCAATAAGATTAAGTGCTGGGTCTCTCATCTGAACCATGGTGGCAAGAAGGCAGTGGTATGACATAGTTGAGCTGCTAAAAGAAAAAACCTCCAACCTAGAATTCTCTATCCAACAAAGCTAGCATTCACAAATGATGGAGAATTCAAAATATTCACATAAAAACAGAAATTAAGAGAGTATGCCAATGAGAAACATGCCCTTCAAGAAATACAAAAGGGTGTGCTGCAAGTTGAAAGGAAAAAACAGGAGAAAGAGAGTTGAAGGAAAGTGTAAGAAAAAAATTTAAAAAAAACAAAAAAAAAGAGAAAAACAACATATAATACACATAAACCCAAAGAAAATATGGCTAATGTAAGTAATTCATTGACAGTAATAACACTAAATGTTAATGGATTCAACTCACCGGTCAAGAGATACAGATTGGCAGAATGGATAAGGAAATATGACCCATTTATATGCTGTCAACAAGAAACCCACCTTAGACCCAGGGATTCAAGGAGGTTGAAAGTGAATGGCTGGAAAATAATTTTACAAGCAAACAACTATAGCAGTTTGATATTATTGATGAATTCCAAAAAGAAATACTGGATTATGTTTGTAAACTTATCTTCTACTCTGGTCATATTAGATTATATTGGAGTTATAGGTTTACTTGATTAAGTAATCAGGTAAACCTCTTGTGCCAGTAGGCATTTGTATTTAAAGTCTGTTTTGTTCAATATTAGTATAGCTACTCACACATTTTTTTAGTTGTTGTATTAGTCAGCCAAAGGGGTACTGATGCAAAATAACAGAAATTGGCTGGTTTTTATAAAGGCTATTTATTTGGGGTAGAAGCTTACACCAGGCCATAGAGCATAAGTTACTTCCCTCACTAAAGTCTATTTTCACATGTTGGAGCAAGATGGCTGCTAATGTCTGCAGATAAAAGGCATGGCAAAGGACAGACTTAAGTGTTCTTTATGTTGGAGTTTTGATGTTGGAGTTTGATACTGAAGACTTAAGCTGGAGCCCCAGGAAGTAAGCTCACAAAGGAAAGAGAAACAAGACCCTGGAAAGAAGGAACCCAGGAAGCCTGAACCCTTGCAGACACCAGCAGCCCAACACCCTGCACTAATAACCTTCCCCTGCAGTATTTGCTAAAGAATATACCCACCTTGTAGTTTTAACCACAGACCTACAAATATCCAGAGTTCACCTGTTCCTTTTTATTTTGCTTCAAAAGACCTCTGTCTCCAATGTTATAAATAAACTAACACTAGCTTTCTTTTAAAACTGCTACGATATTTTTTTAACATTTACACACTTACTATTTACATATCTATCTGGAATTTATTTTGTATAAGAAATGATATAGGATTCTAACTGATTTCAAATAGAAAAGAAATTAGAACTCTATATTAAACAGATTAAAGGTAAAATTTAAAAAAACTAAAGTAAAAATTTTAGTGCATAATTAAAATATTTTAAATGAATTTAAATGTGCCTATTAAAATTTATCCTACATTTTAATATTTTTCTTCTAAGCTGAAGAACAACTCACAACATTAATGATTATTATATGATTATTACTGAAAATAATTTGTCAAACAGAGAAGACGGTGCATTAAAATTACCTAAAAAAGCCTCTAGAGAGATTTAGCACTTGTGCAATTGTGCTGCTGTGTGGAGAATGAATGGAATAAAGCAAAAGAGGTTATAAGAAGAAGTCTTATTAAGAACTTGTCCATATAAGTTCATGTTGAGAGAAGATAGTAGCTTGCACAATATTGATGACAGTGTATGAAGTGTGGAGAAATTTATATAATTTGGAAATTCCAAGGATCCGTTGATTGATTTAAAAAGAAAGGAGGAGAGGTATCAAAGATAATATGTTATGCTAGTTGTAAAAATACTAACAATGGAAAAGAAGAGATTTATAAATAAGAAGAGATAAAAAAAAAACCTCCAGGCAAAATGATAAGTTCAAGTTTAAGGGTACATTGTGCCAAATTTTAAAATAAATGAAACACAGATTGAATTTCAGGAAAGAGTTGGTAGTTTTCTCGCCAAAACTGCTCTTCTAACTTATCTACATATTATCTGAAATGACAATTTTGCACATTTATCCTGTCTTTGGGAATTTCCCTTAAAATGTGAAAAGCTCTCCAAAAAGCTAAAAATATTATTTAATGCCAGCATTGAGATTCTAGTAAGAATTAGTTTATTCCTGATAGAAAGTGAATATCAATAAATCACTCAATTAGATAAGCACTCACTTTGATTTTTCTGAGAACAAAATCTAAGGCAAATACATTTTAATTGGCTTGCTCTTAAGGAAGGAAGTCTGAGTAATTTGCCTTAGTGGGAAGTTTTGGTGCAAGAGGACACTGGTCCTTTTTTAAAGAGAATAAACGACTACATGGCAAAGATAGAGGAATCAGAAAAATGTTGAAGAAAAAACATTGCTTGCTTCATAATTTTACCCAGCTTCGCAGTGCTTCTATATTTACAATTATTATCATATTAAAATTAATCTTTGAAATAAATGAGGCTGTGGCTTACCAAGTACCAAACTATAATTTCAGCAATAAAATAGATTTCAACCATTATACATAATGTTTTCATTTTTATGTATTTGGTCTTTGCAATATCAGTTCCATAGGACACAAAAGCAGCCTTCCACCTGATCAGTTTACAGTTCATGCAGTGACACATTGAGAAGATTATGTTGTCAATCTCTGTCTTCAAGATCCTTGAGTGGAGTTGAGAGGGTTGGATACATCTCTTATATTTTTACAAAGTGTTTAATTCTACTACTAAATAGAATAGAAACAATAGTTCAAATTGTTATTTGAAGTTTGGTTTTGCATGCATCTGCCATATTCAAGGTTTGACAGTGCTTTAGAAATGAATTAGTGTATTTGGATAGCAGTGTTCACTTTGCATGCATATGTTCGTATACTGAGGAAAACAACTGAAAATATGTATCTTAATGAATTTGAGAAAAGGAAAAAGAGTCAATTCATTCTAAGATCAAGTGTTCTGAAAGAAGTTGGTTTTCCTGTTGAAGACAATGCCAATAGAGATTCAAAGTCAATAATGCATTTTTGCATTATCTGTATGGGAAAAAAACTAAGTTTTCTTAAATGTTTGTCATCTACAGTAAATGGTTAAATAGTAAGTCCTTGATATTAACCTATAAAATAAACTTTTACATTTATTTACATGTTTTTGGATACCATTTTCTCTAGAGGGGTCCATCTCCCACCCATGCAAGTATAATAATTACCATGAAAATAATAACAAACACAGAAGTTTTCCATGTGCTAGATACTGTTAGAAGTACAAATATAAATATAATTTTTATGTATGAATAAAGTTATTAAATTAAAATTAGCAAAAAGGTAACTGTAGCAGTTTGATGAACTCCAAAAAGAAATATTGGATTATGTTTGTAATTTGATCTGTACCTGGACATGACTGAGTTATGATTAGGGCATTGAGTCCCCATCCCTTGGTGGGTAGGTACACACAGATAAAAGGCATGGTGAAGAACAGAGTTTGAGAGTTTTCTGATGTTGGGGTTTTGATATTGGAGTTTGATGCTAAAGACTTAAGCTGGAGCCCCAGGAATTAAACTCACAGAGGAAAGAGAATCCAGCACTAGGAAGGAAGGAACCTGGAAGCCAGGAAACACAAGCCCAGGAACATAGGAACCCAGGAAGCCTGAATCCTGACAGATATTGGCAGTCATCTTGCTCCAAATAGACTTTGATGAGAAAAGTAACTTATGCATTATGGCCTGGTATCTGCAAGCTTTTACCCCAAATAAATACCCTTTATAAAAAAAGCAACTGGTTTCTGGTATTTTGCATCAGCACCCCTTTGGCTGACTAATAGAATAACCATATGAGAGAAATATTGCCCATAATTTTTAACCAAAATACAACTTCATATCTCCTAGTCATCTTAGAGAAATGTTTTGATAAGTAATAATTTTTCTTTTACTTAAATTTAGAGTTTTAAACTTAAATATTCTGGAATTAGTCTTTATTGATTATTGTATATTTTTATGGTCTGTCATTGTTGTCTATTTAGTGTATTCCTCAACATCAGCAAAACTTATAGATTTATATAGTAAGTCTGTTATAATAAAGGCAATTTTAAATTGCCATCTTCAGTGACATAAGAATGAACTTGAAATTCACATTTGCCCCCAAATACGTATACAAATGCACAAAAGATACACAAAGCCTAATATTCTAAGCTTTTTATGTGGATAGTTGTGGTCTTGCACCCTAAATTAGGAGGTAAAAAGAATGTGAACTGTTTTGTATCAGTCAGAATATTACAACTAAAGACCTACCTAACTAAAACCAAAATCAGGAAAATGTTGAGAGGCATCTAGAATTTGCTGACGCACTACAAAGCAATGTTGTCACTGAGCATTGTGAAAAAACATTATTCGTGTTTAAAATGAAGGAAAAACATGCTTTGCTTAGTGGTTTTGTTTGTTTTGTTTTGTTTTGTTTTGTTTTGTTTGCTGGGAGACTTTTTTGGGGGGGTACAGTAAAAATGTGGCAACAGGCTCTAAACAAATGTCTCTGACCATAATATTGTCGACAGGTCTACACAGATTACACTCAATATATTACAATTTTTAAGAAGAGTTCTTAGAATAAATTAAAGAATGTTGTATCAAGAAAAGGTTAATCATTTTATATCCACCACTAATTTTTACTGGGTCCAATTTCTAGACACATAAGCTTTCTGTATAAAGAAGGGTTTTGATTTATTATGACCAGTTCTTTCTCAAAGTTGCTCTTCTATGGCGCGATAGCTACTTGTATCATAATATGGGACCCATTTTAAAGAATTTCTCGATAGTTGTGTCTAATGGTGTAATAATCACTACCTGAATCTCCTTCCAGGTTGAACATAAAAGGAGAACAGCAACAGAACAGTCCTCACAAGCAGGAATAGAATGATACTCGTGAAAGTGGAAAACTGATGACATGATACCTGATCATACTGATAGTCCATCAATTTGTTTTACATTTTTTTAAAAGGAGATTGTGAATGCACTTGAGGAACAATAAAGGCACATGAGGCTGCCTCTTTTAAGTTACTGGACAATTCAGTTCTAGCTCTAAATTACACAGTGAATTTAACAAAAGCAAAGACCTGTCTCTAAAGGACCCATACTTTTCAGAAACCAAGTTATTGACCAACTACCAGTCTTAAACAAGTCTCTGAGGAATCAAATCCTCAGCTCATCGGGATTTTCCTTCCAATTCTGTGCTGCTTCATTTTTCCTGGGAGCAGTTCTGGTAAATACAGTTTTCTCTCTCTTAATGCATCCCTTTAAGATTTCCACCTCAGGCATCTGCTTTATTGACCCATCCCTTAATCTACCTCTGGAGAAAGAAAATCGAAGCTACTCATAGGAATTAAGTTGAAAAGGAGAGAGAGAGAGAAAGAGAGAGAGAGAAGTGGGGAAGGGCAGATGTTCTAATGACACAGAATCAAGGACAAAGTGACATAGCATGACTGAAAAACAGAAGCAAACAACTCGCAAAGCAAAAGGGGATTTATCTTTTTGAACAGCGACCTTGTGCAATCTTTGAGACAAAGTCAAGAGGAAACTGGTGGAAGACATTTAAAATTCATTTGAATCTACTAATAGAACCATCAATTAATGACGTCATCCCTTACTCTGTGAACAGTAAAATAAGGTTGAAATGAGCAAATACAGTAATCTTCCTTCTGAAAGGAAGTTTCATATACATATTTTATCTTCTTTTTTGTTCAGCCAGGACAAAATGTACCATCAGAATAACTGAATAAAAAGAACCAAAGGGAATTTTGCCTACTTTTATATAAAGTGCTATTTAAGAATCTGGAGGAGTACTTTTTTACATGGATTTAAGTAATAATAGACTGTATACTTTGCAAATCAGCTTTTTAGAGTTAAACTTGTGATTCTGCGCATATGGTGCTAAACTTTTTACAATGTTTAACTGATCTAATTTCTTAAGTGCAATTGTATTTATTCTTTCTCTCAATATTCATTTCCATGGTACCTTGAAACGTGACACTTTCTCATAGCATTTGATCTTTGTAACACCAGTTCAATCAGTCACAAAAGCAGCAAGATCTGACAGAAGTATATAATTCTTACAGTGACACATTGGGAAGATTAAGCTGTCAAACTCTTTATACTTTGTTGGATTGCTCTTTTCTGCTAGGAAACTCTAAAACAGGAATTCAGATTTTTGTAAATGAAATGATTATAATTCTTCAGTTAAAGAAGGAACTATTGACAACAGTTTGTTCATTAATATTAAGCATACTTGTCTAATTTAATCCTCAACAAAAAGTATAAGACAAGGTTAAACTTTTAAAACTTAACGAATATTACAAGACATGGTAGATTATAAAACCATTTTGAGAAATTGAGCTTTCTTATTTCAGGATTATTAAAAAAAAAAATTAGCCAGTCATTCCAATTTGAGAACTAGAATTTAAATATTTTTCAAAATTGCTTGAATCATATTTTCTTTTGCAAGTTTCAAAGATTTTACCGTAGACTAATTCTTAATTAAAAATCATGTGAAGAGATTAAAGTATATGCTGAAACTTATTTTGTTTTACTTTCAAAATGAAATATAGAGTTTGTACTCTTTATGTGTTTATTCTACATTCATTCTTATCTTATCCTTTCATTCAAATTATCGAGTAGGGATTGAACATATACAATTAATTTTCAATGAGGATGTCGTCTAATGAAGATATTGCCAATGATCTCTCTGCATGCAAGATTTCACTAATACTATCCCTAAAGAACATGAATTATTCTTTTCTTCCACTTGGAAAATCTTACTCTAGTGCCTCCTATTAATAAAATGAGATTACTACTGACAAGGTATGCTAGAAATGAAGCTCCAGACTTTTCCTCTGCTATTCAAGAAAGTAACATTCCAGAACTCTGAGGAGAGAGGAAGGGGAGGAGAAAAAAGAGGGGGAGAGGGAAGAGGAGGAGAAGGAGGATTATGGGGACAGGGAGAGAGGATAAAGACAAAAAAAAGGAAAGGAAAGTTGATTTTTGTTCTGCAAGAAGGTTGATAAGGTGATTTGAATTTTTCTTTTGGGTGGGGAAAGGGAAGTATGTGAGCTTTTGATTCATTATATATGTTTAAAAAAATAGTTATAAAGAACAACTAAAACTGTAAAGAATATTATGATATAATAATATGGATTACACTTTCCCCCACTAAGATTGCTACTTTGAAAAATTCACCATTTTTAACTGTCATAGTTTCATACTTTTCTTAAAATCTAAAAACCTATTTCTTGGTTTATTAGCTTTAAAATGTATCTCTTGATATTCGACATGGAATTAATCTTCAAGTAACTTTTTAAGAAAAGATGAAGTAAAATAGGACTTTGCATGTATGAAAATATCTTTATCTTTACACTTATTCAATAATTTGCTAAGTGTTCCAGTTTCAAACACATGCTCTCTTAGAATCTTAAAACGTCCATTTTTTTTTTCTAGCATTCAGTTTACTAATTAGAATTCTGAAGCCATTATTTTCCTTTGTCCTCTGTGGCTGATCACTTTTTTTGTCTTTACTTTCATGTGTGCATTAAAAAATTTTTCTCTTTAACTAAGGGATTCTGTGATTTCATGTCTCTAGACATGGCTTTTTCATTCAGTGTCTAATCAGTGCATCTTTCCATCTGAAAATGAATACCTTGCATTCTTCTTAAAAGTTTCACTTTTCCATTTTATTTATTCTTTCTGGGATTTTGCTCTGATATATATTGCAATGATTTCCTTGGTTCTTCATATGTCTTCTTTTTTCTTTGTTTTTTCCAATGTGTATGATCTGTCTTTATCTTTCATAATTTTTATTTAAAATTTAATGTATGTTTTTAAATCTTTATGAGATCTCCTTATTTTAGTGATTATTCCATTGTTAGAGAATCTATTTCTCATTTTCTGGACAGGGATCCTTTATTTCTCTGAAGATTTGCTTTCTTGAATAAATTATTTTTCTTCATAGGCAGATGATATTTGTTTCAATCATTCTGCTTTGCAGCTGTGGCTTTCTCACTTGGATGATGAATTTTCAGTGACCCATGGATAAATGGAAAAGCAAATCCTTAAATCCTTATGGAATCGCAAGGAAACCTGAAGGGTCAAAACAAAATGAAAAAGGACAAAATTGAAGGGCTTACACTTCCTGATTTCAAAACTTACTATAAAGCTGCAATAATCAAAACTGTGTGTTACTGACATAAGGATAGAAATAGAGACTATTGGAGTAGAATTGACAGTCCAGAAATAACTCAGACATTTATGAACAACAGATTTTTGACAAGGGTGCCAAGTGAATTCAGTGGGAAGAAAAAATAATATCTTCAAAAGATGGTGCTAGGAAAATAGTGAAGAAAGAAAGAAAGAAAGAAAGAAAGAAAGAAAGAAAGAAAGAAAGAAAGAAAGAAAGAAAGAAAGAAAGAAAGAAAGAAAGAAAGAAAGAAAGAGAGAGAGAGAGAAAGGAAAGAAAAGAAAGGGAGGGAGAGAAAGAGAGAGGGAGAGAAAGACAGAGAGAGGGAGAGAAAGGCAGAGAGAGGGAGGGGAAAAGGGAGGAGGGAAGGAAGGAAGGAGGGAGGAAAGGAAGGAAGGAGGGAAGGAAGGAAGGAAGGAAGGAAGGAAGGAAGGAAGGAAGGAAGGAAGGAAGGAAGGAAGGAAGGAAGGAGGGAAGGAAGGAAGGAGGGAAGGAAGGAAGGAGGGAAGGAAGGAAGGAAGTTGGGTCCTTATTCCACACCATACACAAAAATTAACTCAAAATGCATCAAGAACATTATTACAAGAGCAGAATCTATAAAACTCATAGAATAAAACATAGGAGGGTCTTTGTAACCATGGATTTGGCAACAGATTCCTAGAGATGACACCAAAAGCATGAGTGACAAAAGAAAAATGGATAAATTAGACTTCATGAAAATTAAAAACCTTTGCATATCAAAGGATATTACAAAAAAGTAAAAAGGCAATCTGTGAAAACTTTTAGACTCATATCTGATTAGGGTTTAATATCCAAAATATATATAAAGAAATCTATACAACTCAACCATAAAATGACATATCATCCAATTAAAAAATGGGCTAAGGGATAACTAAAGAAATTTCTGGGAAGAAGATATAAAAATGGCCAATAAGCACATGAAAAGATGCTCAAAATCATTAGCCATTAGGGAAATACAAATTAAAACCATGAGATACCACTTCACACCCACCAGGTTGGCTAGCACTAAAGCAATAGCACATTTTGGTGAAGATGCAGAAAAATTGCAACTCTTCTGCATTTTTGGTGGAAATATAAAAATGGTGCAGCTGCTGTGGAAAACACTTTGGTTTCTCCTCGAAAAGTTAAACATAGAAATATCATAAGACATCATAATTCCACTTCTAGCAATATACTCCAAAGAGTTGAAAACAGAGAATTGAAAAGATACTTGTATACCAATGTTCTTAGCTAATAGGTGCTCATAGGTGCAAGCAACAGAAACGTCAACAGATGCATAGATATACATACACATACATACAATTCAAAATGGATGAACATTGAAAATGTTATGCTAAGTGAAATAAGCCAAAGAGGAAAGGAAAATATTGTATGATTTCGCATACATGAAGTATATAGAATAAACAAATTTATTGACACAGAAAGTGAATTGGAAGTTACCAGGGACTGGGGGAAGAAAGAAATGATGAAACTATGCTTTAATAGGTCCAGTTTCTGTTTGGGGTGATGAAAAATTCTTGGTGTTGAATATTGGTGGGTGATTGCAGCATAAGATTGTGAACTTAATCAATTCCACTGAACTGTCCACTTAAAAATGGTTAAAATGGGAATTTTTGTGTTATATATGTTACCATAATAAAATTTTTAAAAAGTTATATGATCATTTAGAAAGTTGCAGAATAACTGATGGCTAAATTTTAACCTTGTTCTTTCCTAAAAAAAAATTCTTTTCTCATCAAATTAGGATGTATTTACAGGGATATTTTCTTAACCTTCATAAAAGATGTTACATTTAAAAAAAAATAAAAGTAGTGACACAGTTAAACATTATCTTTCAGATGGGGAATAAATCTAATATAGTCATCATCACTACTTTTATTTAATCAAACATTTTTAGACATCTGAGTCAGTGCATTAATACAAGAAAAAATATGAAATGTACAAATATTGTAAAGGAAGAAATAAAATTATCCACCATTGATATGACTATAGATAGAAATTGAGGAGTTTATGGGTACATTATTAGAATAATAAGAGAATGTAGCAAGATTGTGAACATAAAATAATTAACCCCCCCAAAAAACCTATAATAATATCATACTATAAATACACACTTTATAAATGAGGTTTAAAAGCTGCAGGGCACCTAAAAGTTACCTCCTAAAGCCTCCATGTTGCTCAAATATGGTCACTCTCTAAGCCAAACTTAGCATGTAAATGCATTACCTTCCCCCCAGCATGGGACATGACTCCTGGGGATGAGCCAGGATTACTACCAATCACTAACTGGTGACGCAACTAGAAAGAGACCTTGGAAAAGACAAATGAGTTTATATGGCTAAGAGTTTTCAAAAGAGTCAGGAGGTCATCAGAGGGGTCACGCTTAGGCACATGTCAGCAGGACTCCAGAGAGAGCCAAAGTAGATACGACCCTAGGTGCTGGTTCTCCTGAAGGCTACAGAGAGCCACAGAGTATATGGTCATGGCAGATGGAGTTGGAGTTCTATGCCATGTCAGAGGGCCCTACTTTGTAATTTGTGCTCCTGAGTGTGATGGAGCTGGACTCATGTGAGCTTCCTACACATGCCTCTTCTGTCACTTTTAGTGAACTTGTGGTTGGTGCTAGGGATGGTGTATACTCAGGGGACTTGAATCTCTGGACTGCTTATGTGCCAGTTGGGCCCTGAGCCTCAGCAGAATTGCAACTTCTACTCTCTCATTCATTGGACTTACCTGGGTCAGCTAACAGGAAGGTGAAGATAGTCAACCACCACACCAGGGAATCAAGAGTGCCTATAACTGCAAACAGAGGAATTACATCCACCATCCATGTGGAATCTAAGCCCCCTCTTGATCTAGAGGTGGAGTGGACATCACCATCCCAGGGTCCACAGAATGGAGGAATAAAATATGGATTAGAGTGGACTTACTGATATTCTACTATAAAACTATTGTGACTAGTAATAGAAGAAATTGTAGCGTTGATGTGGAGAAAGTGACCACAGTAGTTGCTGATGGCAGGGAGAGGGAAGAAGAGATGTGATGTTGGGTCATTTTTGGGACTCTGAGTTGTCCTAATTGTAGGGTTAGATGCTGGACTTTATATATCCTGCCATAATCTACTGAATGTACTGGGGGAGAGTGTGAACTACAGGGTAAACTATTATCTATGTTGGTGCAGCAGTGCTCCAAAATGTGTTCACCGAGTGTGATGAGTGTGCTACAATGATGGAGGAAGTTGTTGGTGTGGGAGGAGTGGGGTGGGGGGGGGTAGGGGATATATGGGAACCTTTTATATATTTAATGTAACATTTTTTGTGTGTGATGTATATATCTTCAAAAAAACACAATTTACAAAAATGATGGGGTGGGGGGTGGGGAATAGGATATATGGGAACCTCTTATGTTTTTTATGTTTTTAATGTAACATTCTTTGTGATCTATTAACTTTAATTTAAAAAGTGTAAAAAAAAAGAAAATATATGTATTTAATAGCATCACAGATATAATTAGAAAAATCAAGCAAATATGTGCAATTTCTCTTTAGATAAACAAAAATCTTATAAAGAAATTAAATATGACTTAAATGGAGCACTATACAAACTTTATAGAATGTAACATTCAATAATGTAAAAGTCTGAATTTTCTTCAAGTTGATTACAGTTTCCATATAATCCAATCAAAATCTTTCCTGTTTCTTTTCCTTTTTTTTTTTTTTAAAGATTTATTTATTTATTTAATTTCCCCCCCTCCCCTGGTTGTCTGTTCTTGGTGTCTATTTGCTGCGTCTTGTTTCTTTGTCCGCTTCTGTTGTCGTCAGCTGACACGGGAAGTGTGGGCGGCGCCATTCCTGGGAAGGCTGCTCTTTCTTTTCATGCTGGGCGGCTCTCCTTACGGGGCGCACTCCTTGCGCGTGGGGCTCCCCCACGCGGGGGACACCCCTGCGTGGCAGGGCACTCCTTGCGCGCATCAGCGCTGCGCATGGCCAGCTCCACACGGGTCAAGGAGGCCCGGGGTTTGAACCGCGGACCTCCCATATGGTAGACGGACGCCCTAACCACTGGGCCAAAGTCCGTTTCCCATCTTTTCTTTCCTTTCTTACTTTCTTCCCTTTTTTGTGGCACATGAAATACTGATTCCAAATTTCTATGCAAACAAATGCTAAAAATAGATAAAATATTCTTGAAGAAAAAGAAATAATATTTGAATTTTTTTCTTGCAGATACAAAGATTTATAAAAAGTTTTTGTAGCTCCACCTAGATATATAACCAAGGGAAATGAAAACATTGCTACACAGAGACGTATATACAAATGTTCATGGTAGCACTATTTGTAATAGTCAAAATCTGTACAAAACCTAAAGGCCACTGAACTGGTAAATATTAAGCATATTGTGGTATATCCTTATAATGGAATACTACACATCAATCTATGAATGAAGTATTGATACCCATAACTATCTGGACAAATAAAATAAAAACCACTATGCTAAGTGAAGGAAATTTAATATAAAACATAATATACTCTATGTTTCCATTTATATGAAATTCTACTTAAAAAGGTAAAATTCTAATGACAGGAACCAAATCAGTGAATGTCTGGTGTTGGGGTTCAGGGAATTGGATTAATTTTAAAGGGTCATAAGGAAACTCTGTGTGATGACAAAAACATTCTATATCTTTATTTGAAAAGCAATAATATAATTTATACAATTGTCCAAACCCATCAAACTTTACACTAGAAATTGGTGAATTTTATTACATGTAAGTTATACATCAATAAAACTGTGTGGCTTGGCTCAGTGATAGATAAATATACAAAAGATATAGAATGGATTTTTCTCCAAACATACCCATGTATGAAAAGAAATTTTTATATGACAAAAGTGTCACAGTAGATTAGTGGAAAAAGGATGCTGTTATAAATACTTGTTGACAAAGTGGATTCCATAGAGCAGAAAAACTGTACTCACTTGAAGAGTAATATTCCATCCCTCACCATAATAATTCCCCTCTCCAGCCAGGCCACAGCTTCTGTGTGGGCAGAATATATATTCCTCTCACATTGATTTTCACTTTGGTCATTTAGGTTGCTTTAGTCTTAGAATGTGGATATTTCAGCCTTGGCTGTAGGATGAGACTTATGAAACAGACTGAACCCAATATTTAATTGGAAGGCCAACCTAGCTAAGCATAGCTAGCCACAGGAAAACCACAGAGCCAGAACGAAGCGAGAGACTGGCAAATGAAAGAATAGGTTTGCTGTTGGAAGCCACTACATTTTTGAAGTTGTTTGATACACAGAAAAATCTTATCAATATAGACTCTACCTCACCACATACCAAAAAAAAAAATCAGTACCATATGGTTTATGTATATTGTGACCATATAATTAATATCTAATCTGGGATTATTGAGAGAGAAAGAGGTTAAATTAGATATTATTCTTGGAAAATAGGTCTAAAGTAAAACTGTCCAAGGAAAACAAAGATGGATGGTCATCCTAATTATACAATTAAATGTGAAAGTATAAGCTATAAAGAGTTTAGGAAATTATGTAGGAAAAGTCTTTATTACTTCACAGTAGGAAATTTCTCTTAAGATACAAAAAACCTTAAACACAAATGGGAAAAACAGAATTTCTATAATACTAGAATAAAAATTGTATCTGAACAGCAGATAGGTTAAAAAAAGAGAAACCTAATTGGATAAAACAATTTATAACATAACCAACAATGAACTCATATCCTGAATATTTTCAAACATATATTTCAATATGGTACAACATAAGAAATTTTCTAAGTTTTTTGACTTAGAAAATAGATAAACAGAAATATCAGAAAGCTTGAATAAGTATTTCACAAAGGAGGAAATATTATAACAACAGCAACAACAATAAAATATATATATATAAAATCATGTAACATCAATAGCAATTAGGGGACACAATGAGATGTCAATATACATTTATATGTTGGAACCAAGTATTGGCAGGATAAAAACAAAAAAGAGCACTCATGCAGTGTTAGAAGTAGTATAGTTTGGTATAACCACTTCAGAAAATTGTTGAAGTTGGGTCATACCCTTTGATCTAGCATTTCTACCCTGGCATTTACCATAGATAAACAAATGTACACAAGGACATCCAAATTGTAAATCACAAAGCCATTATGAACATGCAGATTCTACTCACTGAAGATATGTATATAATGAGTAAGAAAGACAATAAAGTTTTTTTAAATCCTATCAATTTCTAAATATGAACTTCAGGTGAAGAAATCTTCAATCATGAAAACATTTACTGTGCAAAAATCCATGTTCCTAAAATGTTAAATAGATATGGTAATACAGAGACATAAAAATGGAGTTTCCTATGAGCCTCAGATTGAATTCTAGTTTTTCAATTTATGACTATGTGGACCTAGTGATATAGGCTATACCTCTCTATTACTCTTTAAATATTAAAATGTCGATAATATTTCTGTCTCTCAATTTCAAACCTGGAAGTAGATTTTTGAATCACTGTCACAAGCATGATATATAATGGTTCTTGACATTTCTTTAATAGAATCATGTACAGAAGAGACCTTAGTTTTACTTAGCCCCAAAACAAAACACTCAATATAAACAACAACTTGAAGTATTTTCAGATGTGCAAAGGTAGAGAATTTGTGATGTTTTGAGAGCCAGTTTTACTATTTATCCACCAACACAATCTTCTGTCTTAATTTCTGAAAGACACTCTAATGAAATCTTTAATTCATTTATGTTAACTGTGCTCCCTACCAGATGAAGGACATTTATTAAGATCATTCTTTTTATATTTTAAAGACAATGATTGCAAGGTTTAATAAATAATTACTTCTTGAAAACTTTAAAATAGAGATCATTTAGAAACTGATGAAAATTCAATATAGTTAAAAGACACTTCACATGCATGTGGAAAGAATTGAGGGGCAAGAATCAGAAAATCTGGATTCATAATCTAAGATAAATTATTTACTGGAGTCTTTGTCTTCTCTTCCATAAACTGAGTGGAAGGGAAAAAAAACACATGCTCTTTTTACTTTTCAGGATCTTTGTAAAAAAATGAAAATATAGGAGAACACATTTAAAGGAGATTTCTTGTTACTATTGGTACTTTTATCATTAACATAATGTTTTCTAAAATAACATTTCATGATTTTACATAAAAAGGTGATTATTTGTTAAGGTTTTCTGGGTCATTTGACTTGTGTCTAATTTCAATACTCAGTTAAAAATATACATGATCTCTCTGTGAATAAAATAAGTTACATAAATAGTAGTACACACTGATGCATGAAGTTCTTATGCTTCTGTATGTACACGTTTATTTTTTCCTTGTATTTATGTGGCTATATGTAATAGATTTGGAAACTGGTTAAAAAAATATGAAAACTGAAGACTGCTTTAACATATTAGCAGATGGCAAAAGTGGGAAAATAATGTGCTATCAGAATGTGAAAATGACATAAAATAAGAAAATGCCAAGGACTAATTTAATTTAATTTTTTGAGATCCTTCCAAAAGAATCAACCTGTCTTTAGTTAAATGACAACTTTAAAAATGTATAGCAACACTTTATAATTTCTGATCTCAGGCTTTATTTCCTCTTCTCTAACATGGACTTGAAAATAATTATATCCCTAATAACTTTATATAATTTAACTGTTCTTAAAAAAAAATCTGTATTTTTATACAAAATATTTCTGAAAACAATCAGCTCTTCTGAATAGTCCAGTCTAAATTAATGTAACATTTTTTTTGAAAAGTGCAGACTGTGAAATAAAACCTGTGGTAATCATTTGGATAATTATAAATGCCAATATTATTGTATTGTATTGTTTGGTGTATAACTCAACTTCTTCCTACAGGTGCCAAAATGCAAATGCACAAAAAGTAATGATAAATCTGTGGTTTTGGACATTAAATGTATGAAGATAAAATGATAACCAGTACAAAAAGGTGGAGGGAAAGAAGGGTATAGGAAAAGTATATGTACATGCTCTATGTGCATGCTATTGAAGTTAAGTTGGTGTATTAGTCAGCCAAAGGGGTGCTGATGCAAAATACCAGAAATCGTTTGGTTTTTATAAAGGGTATTTATTTGAGGTAGGAGCCTACAGATACCAGGCCATAACCATAAGTTACTTCCCTCACCAAAGTCTAATTTCATGTGTTGGAGCAAGATGGCTGCTGACATCTGCCAGGGTTAAGGCTTCCTGGGTTCCTCTGGGCTCAGCTCCTCTCTTTTCTTCACAAGGTCAGCTGTAGACTATGAGCCTCTCTAGACTTTGTCTCTCTCCACAAGGTCAGCTGTAGACTATCAGGTGAAAGACTCTGTCTCTCTCCCTGGGGTTTCTGCCGTGTCTAAGGATCTGTCTCTATTCCTCTGTGTTCTTCTTCTGGCTCAGATCCTCTCTTCCTGGGGCTAGATTCTCTCCTCTGCGTGCTTAATTCCTGGGACTCCAGCTTAAGACTTCAGCATCAAACTCCAACATCAAAACTCCAACATCAGAATACCCCCTGGCTTCACAGAGGAATTCTACCAAACATTCTCCGAAAAATTAACTCCAATTCTACACAAACCCTTCCAAAAAATTGAAGAGCAGGGAACACTTCCTAACTTATTCTTTGAGACCAACATCAACTTCATACCAAAGAGAGATAAAGATACCATAAGAAAACTACAGACCAGTATCTCTTATGAATATTGATGCAAAAATCCTCAAAAAATACTATCAAACTATATCCAAAAGCATATTAAAACAATTTTACACCATGATTAAGTAGGATTTATCCCTGCTATGCAATGTTGGTTCAACATAAGAAAATTAATTAATATAATACACCACATTAACAAAATGAAGGAAAAATCCAAATGATCATCCCAATTGATGCATAAAAGGTATTTGACACACTTTCTTAATAAAAACACTTAGAATACTAGGAATAGAAGGAAACTTCCTTAACATGCTAAAGGGCATATATGAAAAACCCTCATGTAGAACATCCTAATTAATGGTGAAAGACTGAAAGCTATTCCTCTAAGATAAGGAACAAAACAAGGATGTCCATTATCACCACTGTTATTCAATATTTTACTGGAAGTTCTGGCCAGAACAAGTAGGCAAGAAAAAGAAATAAAAGACATACAAATTGGAAGGAAGAAGTAAAACTTTCCCTATTTGCAGGTGATAAGATCCTATATAAAGAAAATCCTGAAAAACCCACAACAAAGCTCCTAGACCTAATAAGTGAATTCAACAAAGTGGCAGGATACAAGATCAACACCAAAAAATCCGTAGTGTTTCTATATACAAGCAATAAACAATTGGAACATGAAATCAAGGGGAAAAAGAAACTTCCGTTCACAATTGCAACTAAAAGAATCCAATATCTAGGAATAAATCTAGCCAAGGATGTAAAGGATTTCTACAAAGAAAACTACAAAACGTTGCTAAAAGAAAATTAAAGAAGATCTAAATAAATGGAAGGCTATTCTGAGTTCATGGGTTGGAAGATTAAATACCTTTAAGATGTCACTTCTACCCAAAGTAATTCATAGATTCAATGCAATCCCAATCAAAATTTTCAGCAACTTTCTTTGCAGAAGCAGAAAAACCAATCATCAAATTTATATGGAAGGGTAAGGGGGCCAAATAGGCTTAGTCATATTGAAAAATAACAATGAAGTGGAAGGACTTTTACTTCCCAATTTAAAGTTTATTGCAAAGCCACAGTAATCAAAACAGCATGGTACTAGCACAAGGACAGACATATAAACCAAATGGAATAGATCTGAGAGCTCAGAAATCAACCCTCACATATATGGCCAACTGATTTGACAAGGTGGTAAGCACCACTCAATTGGGAAAGAATAGTCCCTTCAACAAATAGTGCTGGGAAAACTGGATCTCCATTTGCAAAATATTGCAAAAAATCTTCACAGCATATATAAAAATCAAGTCAAAATGGATCAAAGATCTAAATATAAAAGCCAAAACTATTAAATTCCTAGGAGAAAATATGTGAAAGTATCTTCAAGATCTTTTGTTAGGTAATAGTTTCTTAGGATTTTATACCCAAAGTCAAGAAAAAGAAAAATAGAGAAATGGGACATTATTAAAATGAAAAAAAAATGCTTGTTCTTTAAAAGACTTTATTATGAAAGTAAAAGGAACCTATATAATGGGAGAAAATATTTGGAAACCACTTATTTGATAAAGGATTAATATCATATGTATATAAAGAAATCCTTCAAATTAACAACAAAAAGACAAATAACCCAGTAATAAAATGGAGAAATGACTTGAACACACATATCTCCCATATAACATATACAAATGGCCAGAAAATACATGAAAAGATGGTCAAAATCATTAGCCCTCAGGGCAATGCAAATCAAAACCACAATGAGGTACTATTTCATACCCTTTAGAATGGCTGCTATTTTATTTTAAAAAAATGGAAAATAAAGTGTTTGAGAGGATGTGGAGAAATAAGAACACTCATTCATTGCTGGTGGCAATGTAAAATGCTGCAGTGCTGTGGAAGACAGTTTGGCAGAACCTCAGAAAGCTAAGTATAGAAAGATCATATGACTTGGTAATCCCACTACCAGGTATATACCCCAAAGAGTTGAAAGCAGTGGCTTTAAAAGATATTGCACATAAATGTCCATAGTAGCACTATTCACAGTTGCCAAAAGATATAAGCAACCCAAATGTCCATCAACCAATGAATAGATACATAAGATGTGGTATATACACGCAGTGGAATATTATTCATCTGTATAAAGGAATGAAGTCCTGATATATGTGATGACCTAGATGAACTTTGAAGACATCTTGTTGAGTGAAATAAGCCAGGCACAAAAGAACAAATATTGCTTGATCTCACTGATATGAAATAATTAGAACAAGCAAACTCCTAAAATCAGAATCTAGAATAAAGTTTGCTAGAGATTGGGTGGGAGTAGGGAATGGGAGTTCAAGGCTTAAAATGTAATGGATGCCTATTTGGAATGATGGAAGTGTTTTGGAAGGGATGGTAGTGATGGGAGGGACAGTATCGTGAATGCAATTAATGCATATATAGCTAATTAAAATGGGAAATAGATGATAAATGGTAACAATAGAAATTAATAAAACAAAATCCATGGAACTACACTATACATAGTGTGAACACTAAATTAAACCATGGACTTTAATTAATAGTGCAAGTATTAAAATGTGCTGTCATCTTCTGTACCAAATATTCTACACCACTGCAAGGTAGTGGTGGTGGGGCAGTGGATGGGAATCCAGTATTTTATGCATGATTGTTCTGTAAACGCTCAACTTCTCTAATAAAGAAAAAAAGGTAAAGATAGTAAAGTTGAACCATGAACGAGTAAAAAATCATATGAAAATGAAACTATCTTATCCATTGTATCAACTTTGTCCCTCCTTAAGCAGACCACACACATTGCATTTTTGTGTTAACATGCTTTGAAACCATTTTATAGCTTTAAGATTTTTCAGTGTTGTAATAATTTTTAGTATGTTTACAAATGTTACCAATGAAATGTCTCTGAAAGATGTTTCTCATTATGGAAGAGTACAAGAATATAAATAGAGTCTAGGTTGAATCCAATGTGGAATTGAATCTAAGTGCACAAGGACAAGTTATTTTACCTTTCTGAATCAGTTTCCTCATCTGAAAAATGAGGATGATGACACCTATGTTCACAAACTTGTTACAAATATTACATTAATAAAATATAAATTGTGTGGCCCATTTTCTGGCCTGAAGTAAGCATTAAGACACTGGTTCCTGTTCTTGAAAGTAAAGGGAAAAACATCCTTTATCAGTTTGTCACTATTTATCAACAGAAGAATATAATGGGAAAATGTTCTTGTTAACTAATCTGAAGCATCCTTTCCTTTCCAAAGAGAGTTAATAAAGATATGGTGAGGTTGATCATTAATATTTTGAAAGTTATTTTGTTACACCTAAGTGAAGATCTATATTCTTAAATTTTGACAACGATAAAGAACTGTTTCTAACAATAGGGTAAAATTTAAATAAGAATCTTTCTTCTATAACAACAACCTCACAATTATAACAGAAAATAGAAAAGAAATTTCTGTCATTGAGACAATCATTAACTATTATTCATATATGTAGCTAGAATACAACCAAGATCAGGAAAGTCAATCCTGAAGAAAAATGTACTTAATTTATATTCTTATGATTGCATTCTGGCATCAAAGGGAAACACAAGTATTATGAGTAATATTTTACCTATAAAGCATCACATAATGGCACAGTTTATGTTAGATTTTCATGGAGTAGTACAAGTTTAAAATATTCATCAAAATGCTTCAGCAAGTCAGGCAGACACTTGCCTAAGGGTTACCATTAGATGAAACAGTTACTGTAATCTATACAAAGGCAATAATGACAGATTGATCCTTGCTCGTGTGGATGGTATGCTATCACTCCTCTTTTGAGTCCTGAGTAGGAGAAAAGAAAATTGGCAAAAGCACCTCAGCATTTTCTGGTGAACAGCATATAGTCCCACGTTAATTACATCTTTCTTGATATAAGCTCACTCATTAGTCATGTCAATCTCAGAGAAGCTAAACCTTGTAAGTTACTTTACAGTGTTTAACATTATGTTAGAAAATAATAATTATAAAAAATATGTAGCTAAATTGATGGCCCACATAGTTAACTCAATCCCCTCAGAATCTGCAAAACCTTATATTTGCTATTTGATTCAGCAGGTAAGTTAATGCATTCTTCTCCTTAGGATGGTTGAAAAAGAGATTTAAATGATGTTCTGCCTTGAAGATAAGATCTATGCAGTGAGAGCTGAAAAGGTGTTTTGTGCCTAACCTTTTTCGTTGAACATAATATAAACACGAGCTTTTGTCACACAAATTTTTTTATGTTTTTTTTTTTTTCTTACTTGTCTGTATACAGAGGTCAAAGCATTTCTATTCCAGTGATTTTATTATAACTGCAGTTCAGGAACTGTTAGTGTATGACACACAAAAAGATGCATAGTATACAGATGAAAAAGTGATTTGAAGAATTTACCATTTGTGGAACACAGAAGAATTTATTAAACTGCAAATCTAAACTAAACTAAAATACCAAGAAATATGTTTTCATTATAATACTTTATGACTCTTTTCCAAGGTTTCCTTTCTTCCATCTAGTCATTGAACAGCCATTAATAACAAATGACAAACAAGAGAAAAACAATGTCCTTAAGGGTTTAGCTATTATGTTTTAACAATTGTTGTGACCACATTTCAAATAAGATAGAGAGCAATTATTATTTTCATTGAATTCTTCCAAACTAAGGTGACAGTACAATGTAACAAAACAATAAATGTGCACATATTTTCCTAATATTTGTCATGTATAAAACAAATATGAGAACAAAAAGCTTTTTTTTCCCTTAGTAAAGTTGAAGGTTTACTAAACCTTAAACAATTAAACAACATTTAATCAAAACCTTCTTTATAGTGAGATGGGCAATGGAGTTTAATTTCAATAGCTTGCATTCTAAATAGATTCTCTGGTCATTATTAGTTATCATATGAAATTGTCAAAAAAGGCATTCAACTCTTTATCATTAGACTTACAGATGCAGTGGGATTTATTATTAGAGTTCTGTATGATTCATTTATACAGCACAGATCTGTTTTCCTGTTTGAAAAGTACCTATTCTTATTTGCTAACAAATCTCCCTTTAAAATTAAATATTAAAAGTAAATAAATAAAAACATAATGGCAATTATTTTTTGAGTACCGTAATTATAATTATCTTGCTTGATTGATTTGCCTTTGATTATATTTCAATTTATTTGTTCTTCTCATGTTAACTTGCTTCCCCCTGGTCTTCTTTCTTGGGATACCTTTGCCTATTACAGATATTTTAAGAAAAGGCAGAGCTCTCAAACTGGGAATCTCAATTGATTTCCCTATTTATTGTCATACATTTTACCTCCTCTTCTGATGAAGTAGTTATAATAACTTATTAGCATTCCTTCGTTCAGAGTATCTCAAGAAAAAATTGCAACAACAACAACAAAAACACCTTCAGGAAGAGTAAGGTAGTTGGGAGAGGAGAGACAAGTACAGTAAGTTGCATTAACTGGAATAAAGAATCTGAGTGTTCAACTGCGATGTTCACAGTCCTGAACTCCTTGCTGCTTTTCACTGTTAACCTTATACTGCCAAGGCCTGGGCCATCTTTGCAGCTAAAAATAATTTTTCTGGCAACCATTTGTTCTTTCCCTCTGGAGGATCTTAGGTAATAACTGTTTCACCTTTTCTAAATAATTTACCAATCCTCTTTCCACTTCCCTTCTTCCAAAAATGTGTTAATATCAAGTGTGTCTTGTCTCAGTCTCTCTTTGCCTCGATGGGTTTACAGATTTTTATTCTATCACTCTCCTTTTGTGGGGCTTTGAAAAGCAGAGGTGATAATTTTCTGAAATAAATCTGCTATATTTATCAGATTTCTATCAGAACCTTTTGGTAAGTTATTTCAGTACAAATCATATCATATTCAATATATGTGGACCTGCATATTAACATAAATTAGCAAGATGCTAGTCCCAGGACTTGGAAGAGAGTGA
The DNA here is from genome assembly GCF_030445035.2 of Dasypus novemcinctus. NCBI lineage: Eukaryota > Metazoa > Chordata > Mammalia > Cingulata > Dasypodidae > Dasypus > Dasypus novemcinctus. Next base: position 72,174,352 of record NC_080673.1, on the reverse strand, counting down.
TGGTAAATTATATTCTGTGCTCCTTGTCATTAAGAGACCCTTCAGAAGCATTATAATGATTTTTCTCTGACCTTGTGAGTGACTTACAGGGACTCAGCACACACAATCATTTATCTTCCCCCTATCTTCAAGGTACCATTAGGATAATTTTTGCATCTTAATGAGTCTTCAACTAAAAATATATTTTATAATAAAAATTAGTTGAAGATAGGAGTTATATTTTTAGCATTTTTTAATTGAAGAAACTTATTGAATAAATATAATTATTTTCAGTTATTTGACAAAAGAGAGTGTACTGGACATGTAAAGAAAGAAAATGGGCTTCCCATATTCTTAGTTTCTTTTGTTTCCTCACATTTAAAGGGCAGATAAGATCAGCTGTGAAATAGAATGGCTGCTTTTGTTATGACAGTAATGAGTTAGAATGGGACTAGATAAAAAAGACTGTAGATACGGGGTCATACAGAGGTGACACTTCATGAATTTATTCATTGAAATGTGGCTGTGTCCTCATAAAATAAGATGTCATCATTACAAGTATAGATTGTTCTGCTGTACTATATTGCTAATGATGCTATAAGGGAGTAATCCAAAATTGGTTTATATATTTGGTAGAAAACAAGAAAAAGAATTAACAATTCAATGAGAAAACAAGCACTGGTCACTCTTGAAAATGCCCAGCATTTTGCTTCGTGGTAGTACTGTAATAATAAAAATGTACATTTATGTAAAAAAAAAGGAAGGAGATTTTAAGGAATTATTTAAAGATTTGAGTTTTTTAAACAGAAATAAATCCAAATTTTTTTCATTCTAAATCTGAAGAGAGCAAGGTCAATGGACTCTTGCAGCTATTTCAAATGGAAACACTTATTTAAACAAAGTATTTTGTTTTGATGTTTTGAGGTAAATTGTATTTTTATCCATCCATTCTTTCCTTCACTGATCTCTAACACCTTTAATTTCTTATTTTTTACAGCCCTGCTTCACAGTTCATCAATAAAAAATAAAATAAACTATACAAGTCCAGCTTAGAAATAAATGGAAGTTAATTTTCATAAAGGTCTTTAAAATCCACCAAACTTTGAAGTCTTTTATGATGTTAGATAATCGCATGGCCTGTGGTTATTACTTGATTCCTATGCAAGAAAATAGTTTAGGCTTATATTTTTATTTTGCAGTTCAGTATCTATTTTCATGTGACAGAAATAGAGGACAGATAAATTTTAAAAATATATATAAGGCCATTGTAAATACTATCTACCTTCTTTAAAAATATTTGAAGATCTTTTTATTATAATATTTATATCATACAGAAAATTAAAGAGAATCATATCACAAATATTCATGAACCTACCAACTATCTTTAGCTCTTCAAAATTACAGATTTAATTGAAGTTACTTTGTATCATGTTCTAATCCAATTCTCACATAACCAGAAGTAATCATCAACCTGAGATTATTTTTATTATTTGTACTTTTCAAAGATCTAACTAGTTTATCTCTCTTTTCTTAATTTTAAAATTGTCTATTTTCATTCTCTTCCTTTATAATACTTAGCTTTTTTCCTTTCAATACTTATTAAACACATATTTAGGACTATAAAATTTTCCTCGAAGTTTTACTTAGATTCCCCCAAATTGGCTGTGACACAGTATACTCCAATAGATATTTTACATATTTTCTAATTTCCATTGCAATGTCCTCTTTAAATCATACATTGTTTAGTAATGTGGCTTTATGGTGTTCAGTTTCCAAAGTAACGTTGTTGTTTTAAAGTTTGCTTTCATTTAAGGATCTATATAATGCCCTTTGAAATGCACTGAGACTTTCTTTGTCAATGTAAACATAGTCATTTAAGAAATTTTTCCTTTTGTGCTTAAATAGAATAGATAAATATATAGTAGCTTTATTTTGTTAATAGTTATTTTTGTTTGCTAATTCTAGTATGAGAATTTGTAATTTATCCTTCAACTTGAGTTATTTTTATTAACTTTTACCTCCTTTCTTTCTTTACATATTTCAAGACTATTAGGAGCACTCATATTTATATTTCTAAATTTCTCTTATTGGATTGTTGCTTATATCAATATGTAGTGTCACTCATTATACTATTAAAGCTGTTTTCTTAACATCAGTTTTGTCTGAAATTAATGTGGCTATAGCATCTTTCTTTTAGATAGTATTTATGTGCTATATACCTCTTTCCATCCCTTTATCTTTATGCTTTTATCTTGTTTTTGTTTTAGGTGTGTCTCCTTTTAGTTTGTTTCTAAGCGAATCTGATAGTCTTTCAAGGAAAGTCAGCACAAAGGTTAAGAGCATGGCCTCTGAGAGCAAAAGCCAGGATCTGAGTCCCGACTCTGCTATTCACTAGCTATGGAGTCTATTAGCTTCGATTACTTCATGTGTAAATGAAACTTTTAAAAGTACCTACTTTATATGAAAATGCTGGACATAGAGAAAATCACAATAAACTACAGTAATTTGTATTATTGAAATAAGTGAGGTTAAAGAATTTACCTACCCTAGAATTACTGGCATTTATTTTTGAGATTTATTACTGTTGTTTCTCTGGTGTTTCCTTTCATTCCATCATTTCTATTTATTTTAATTTATTCTCCACTGCTTCCCTAGTGGGGTGTCTAATTTTTTTTATATTCCCATAACTTCACATTGATTATAATTTAAATCTCTTAGTTACTACCTTTCAATTTTACAAACAAATGTTTAGTTACCAAGTTTTTTGATTCAATATAAAGTTTTTAGTATCTCTATTTAACACCCCCCCCTCAAATGACAAAGGCAATAATAGCATATTGATTCTAAAATGGTTCCCAATAATTTGTTTCCCCCTCTCCAAGATTCCTGATAGTCATGGTCTTGTGTAACTCTCACCTGTTGTCGTGGGTTGGATCTAGATACTTACTTTTAACACTAGAACACTGTAAAAGTGATGGAGTCTTAGGTCTTGCTTCCATTCTTTTTCTTGCCTTTTCACTTGCTCATTTTGATGAAGTTAGGTGTCCTGTGAGCTTCCCTAAATAGAAGCCTATGTAGTAGGAAGTGAGTGAGGCCTCTAACCAAACATTTCTAAGGAACTGAGGCTCTCAGTCTTGCAACCTGCAAAGAACTGGAATCTGGCAAAAAAAAAACAAAAAAAAAAAAAACCCAATAACGCTTGAGTGTTTCTGGAAGTGGATCCAGCCTCAGCTGAGCCTTTAAGATATCATTAGTCTCTGACAACACTGTGATTACATTTCGGTTATGAGAGACCTAGAAGAGGAACAAGTTGAACTATACCCAGATTTTTTACCCTGTCTGTGAAAGAACACATACTGTAGTATTGTCACTAAATGTATGCGGTAATTTACTACGTAGTCTTGGCAAATAGATAGTATTCAAATTTTTCTGCCTCTCCAGGGGTTGAAAGATGCTACAATTAAGAAATGGCTTCTGAAAACTGTCAGGAACATGATCAAGAGATAAAAACAAGGGTGTGACTGTTAACCTTTCAAGTCCTCTGAGAGATCAAAGGATTATAGTAGGATTCAGACACACAAAGATTCCTTAAAAAGGTTAAGAGTGTGCATCAGAGAGCCTCTTAAACAAATAGGACCTCTAGGAAAGCTAATGGGCATTGTAAACAACCTGCCCACCTGAAGCCCAAGATTAATAAGGATTTATATAAAAAATATCTGTGGGTATGGCTTTTTTCTAATGAAACGAACTCCAGTGAGAGCCACAAAGAAGCACAATTTTTGAGAAAACTAGATCAGCAGAAACACTTCCACCTTACACTGAGAGGGACAGAGACCATACAAATGAATAGAGGTTGCTGGGCCTCTAAAATTCTACTGGCAAGAAAAAGGATTAGAAATCTATTTAGCTGAAAATTTCAAAAAAAAGAGTAATACTTTTCATAAAAGATGAAGGGAGATTCAGAGGACAGAGCCAAGAGGCCCAAGGGCAATTATAAGAGCTATAAAACCTTAATACCTAATTAAGAAATGTCCAATTTGACTGGTTGGATTTCACAATTGCTGTGGATCAGGGACTTTTTTATGCTCCTCATTTTCCCACTTTTTGAGCAAGAGTGTCTATAACTGTTATTCTATGCCCATCCCGCCATTGCTTGTTGGGTGTGTGTTGGAGGCAAATAATTTCTCTCTTTAGCTTTACGGATGAAGGGGAATGGTATTTGAGGAGTTGGACTTAAGGAACTGTATTAGAAGAGCCTGAAACATACCTAGACAGGATTTCAGTGAGGTTCTGGATGTCAAGATGATGCTGTAATGGGGTGTATCTGTCCATCTGGGAAGAATATGAATGATTGGAGGATAGATATCAGAGTGTGATAGGCACACTTCTAGGATGACCCCAATATTTTTCTTCTCCTAGTATTCACACCCTTGTGTAATCTGCTTCCCTTGGTGCAGGATGAAACTGCTGATTTGCTTCTAATAGATGGTATATGGCAAAGGTAACCGGGTGTTATTTTGAAACTAGGTTTAAAAAAAAGATGGTGATTGCCATCTTCCTGGTTCTTTTTCTCTCTCTTTGCATTTGCTTGATCTGATAAAATTAACATCTTTTTTGTGAGTGCCCTATGAAGAGGCCAACCTGGCAAGAACTGAGAGTAGCCTCAGGCCAACAGCCAATAAGGCCAGTATAAGAAAAACTTCATCCATCCAACAACAACTGGCTTGGACTTGGTAGGAGAAACTTCCTTAGTTGAGCCTTGAGCTAACTTAGCCCTAGCCTGTACTTTGACTACAGCCTATAAAAGATGTTGAAGTGGAGGGTCAGCTAAGCCATACTCTAAATCTTAACCTACAGTAACTGTGAAATAGAAAAGTTTTTGGATAATTTGTAACAAAGGGATAAATAAAAACTACACATTGAACATCTATTCACTTTATTTATCTTCTTTAATGTTGTTTTCCAAAGTTCATGTTTGCCTTTTAAAATAAAAGAAAAATGAAAATAACATTTGTTTATTCTTTGTAATCAATAGCTAGCAAAATTTAACAACATATTTTTTCCATTTTTATTTTTATGTTTTTGGATCCTCTTCATTTCCTCTGGATTACTTTTATTTTTCCTTATTGAAATGCATGCTTTAGTAATTCTTATTATAGGATCTACAGGCTATAAACTATTTCAGCTTATTATGCCTTAAAATTACTTTATCATCTCCTTTTTAAAAATATATATTTTTTATTTATTTTAAAAAGATACATAGATTACATCAAATGTTACATTAAAAAAAAATAGGGGATTCCCATATGCCCACTCCCCACACCTCCCACTTTTCCCAAATTAACAACATCCTTCATTAGTGTGGTACATTCATTGTAATTGATGAACACATTTTGGAGCATAGCCACACAGCATGGATTGTAATTTACATTGTAGTTTACACTCTCTGCCACTCCGTTCTGTACGTTATGGCAGGATATATAATATCCCATATCTGTTTTTGCAATGTCATTAGGACAATTTCAAGTCCCCAAAATGCCCTCTTATTACACCTCTTTTTTCCCTTTCCCTGCCTTCCAGCAAATCCAGTGGTCACTGTCTCCACATCAATGATATAATTTCTTCCATTGCTAGAATCACAATAAGTCTATAGTAGGATACCAGTAAGTCCACTCTAGTTCATATTTTAGTCCCCAATCCTGAGGATTCTGGGATGGTGATGCCCACTCCACCTTTAATTGAGAAGGGAGTTTGATCCCATAAGGCTGATGGATGGGACTCTCTTGAAGTTGTAGACTGTCCTGGTTCCTTGGTGTGGTGGTTGACAATCCTTACCTCCTTGTTAGCTGTCTTGGGTGAGTTCAATGAACTAGGGGGGTAGCTGTTGCAGCTCCTCTGAGTTTCAGGGCCCAGGAGACACATGGACAGACCAGAGATTCAAGTCTCTTGAACATACACCTACCAACTCCAGTGCCAACTATAGGTTCAAAGAAGGGACAGAAGAGGCATGTGTAGAGAAGTCACTTCTGAGTTCCACTCTGTCATACTCGGGAGCACAGACTCCAAAGTAGGGCCCACTGGCAAGAAACCTAACTCCAGAGATACCTGCCATGACCATATTACCTGGGTGTCTCTGTAGCCCTCAGGAGCCTTACTATTTGGGGTAGTATTTCTTTCGGCTAGCTATGAGATCTTGCTGAGACATGCATAAACATTACCTCTCTGATGATCTCCAAAGTCATTTTGAAGTCTATTAGCCATATTAACTCATTTGTCTTTTCATTTTTCCCCTTTTATTCAAGTCTTTTTCCAGTGCATTATCAGCAGATGCTTGGTAGTAATCTCTTGGTGCCAGGGAGACTCATCTTCGAAAGTCATGTTCCACACTGGGGGGAAGGTAATGCGTTTACATGCTGAATTTAGCTTTGAGTGTGGCCACATTTGAACAATATGGAGGCTCTCAGGAGGTAACTTTTAGGTACCCTGCAATACTAGACTAAGTTGAAATTTCAAGAACAGAAGGCTCATAAGTATCGTCATCAGTATCAAGGGCCCATCAATGGACCATCCTCCTTCACTGATCATTGCCCCTGTACTTGGAGGATTGTTGCTGTTCCATTAGAGAATGTGGTGAAGCAACCCTGGATAGGAACTCAGTATTCTTTCAATTGTTGTGTGAATCTCTACCCACTGTGGCAAGGACCCATAAACATCTGAACATATTTATATACCTTATATGTACACCCAGGTGAACTTCCTCTCATGTATGTCCCATCTCCCATCCCTGATGCCCCACACCAATCTCCTCCCTTGCCGTAGTTGAGCCCTTCTGTGATGCACAACTTCTTCAAAAATGAAGCCAAATATATTGTCAAATTCAATTAATAGAAAAATAGATAGTAATGATAGGTTTAAATATAAGAAATAAAAATACATAATTTAGAAAAACTAAAACTAAAATAAAGTTAAAAAAAATTGGTGTATTAAAGAAATGAAATCATCTCCTTTTAAATAATAGCAGAGTTGTTATAGAAATTTAGCCTGAAATCTTTCCTTTGCTTTTTGAAAATATTTATCGGTACTGATTGTTACTATGTAGAAATCAGATGTTAGTCTATTAGTCCAGCAGGCCCAGCTCACCCCCAAGCACAACTAGGAGCTGCCAGAGCCGAGAGGCTATTAGGGTTCTGGGGGAGGGAACCCCTCTAAATTCCCCTGGCATCCAGGCTTCTGCCTACTCCCCACTCCCTCCATCCAGGAAGCATCTTTTTGACTGCCACCTTGTAGCCCTGTAATAGGCCCTAAACCAAGTGTAAACAATAACGCTTTTTGCAGGAAAACAAAAAAATTCTCTCAGGTAACTTTAAAGCAGGGGTTCTTAAACAAGGGGTCCATAACCATGAATTGAAATTCAAAAAAATATTATATTTATGGGGACCTGAGAGTTCAGTGTGATATGTTTATCCAATAATACCAGTGTAGTGTGGACTTAGTAAGGGGTCTGTGGTTTTCACCTGACTGGCAAAGGGGTCCATGAAACTAAGAAGGTTAAGAACCCCTGCTTTAAAGGGTTTTCTATTTTGTTCTGCAGTTTCACCATGATGAATATAGGGAACATATTTTAAAATTTATCCTTCTCAATAATCATAATGTATTTTTAATTTGAAGACTCAGTTCTTGAAATTTGCATCCATTTTGAATTATTTTATCTAATTTAAACTATTATCTCCTGGAGTATTACTTTTTGTCATCCCTCTATTGTATTTTTTATCATGTCACAGTATCTTTTATAATTTTATCAGCTTTTTCACATTTTTTATCTTTGTGTGATCTTTTCTAGGTTCATTTCTTATCTCTTAATTCATTACTTTTTTTTACTACTGTGGAAACTGTTTCATTAGAGAGTTAATTCTATTTATAGGTTGTTTTTATTTCATGGACTATTTTAAGAATACATTAAATATATTTTTTGAAATCTCAATACTTATGCTTCTTCATTTCTGCTTGTTTTGTAACTTCTTGTATTCTTAATGATTTTTATTCCTTCATATATCCTTAATTCTAAACTCAAATATTCTAAAGTATTTTTCTAATGATTATATGATTTAATGATGGCGTAAACTCAGGTTAAGAGTTGTTTAAAATATTGTACCGACTGCCTTCTTAGCATTGTTTTGAAGTTTTGATAGGCAAACTCATCTTTTGTTGTGAGTTATTTTATTCTTGTCCTCTTTGTCTCTTATGTTTCTCCCATTACGTCTCTGTTTCTCTCCCTCCTTACTCCTAAATATCTAATGAAGAGCTGTTAAAGCTCTTCATCCACAATCAGGTGTGTGCAAGTAGACTCCTACTGAGCTGTGCTACTATGGTTATTAAAGATCCAGCAAACAAAATAGCCAGTGGCTTGGTTCTTGTTTCTGCGGCTAGACTAAATGTTGTAAACCCAAACCTTCATGTGATAGACATTCCTCACTGGCTTTTGTTAGCAGGTTTTTCCAGCTTTCCTTCATGATATGGATCTCATCTGACTTCCTGGTTTCAAACCCCAAGCCTGTCAAGTACTGTCTTTGCCAGAATAACCTCAGCACCAGTCACTGCAGTTACTTTCTTGCAGTAACTGACACCTATTCTATGTATTCCCGGACTCAGAACCCAGCACACCTGATGCTTCAGTCTTTCTAATTTTTCTAAGCCTTTATTTTCCACTTTTCTCCCTGAGGCTGATTATATATATATATATATATATATATTTTTAATTTTTAATCTTTTTTAAATTTTGAAATAAGCTTTACATTACATAAATGTTACATCCAAAATATAGTGGATTCCCATATACTCCACCCCCTCCCCTTTCCACACTTTCCCCCATTAACAACATCTTTTATTAGTGTGGCACATTTGTTACAATTGATGAGCACATATTGAAGGATTGCTATCAACCATGGTCTATAGTTTGCTTTATAGTTTACATATTGCAATGCATAATTTTATAGGTTTTGACAGAATGCGTAATGGCCTGCATCCATCATTGCAATGACATGACATTGATTATATTGATTTCAGCATGGAAAAGATTTCCAAACGTTTCTGCTTTTGTGCTTTAAATATCATTGTTATTTGTTTGGATGAAGGGAGAGGATTTTCAAAATGTAGATTTCTAATACAGTCTTGTCTAGAAGTGTGGAAAATTTTGAAATTTCTTTGTGAAATTGTAAGGGAGAGAGAGAAGAGATGAAAATCTGGAATGTCTATTTCTATGGTAATATAGATCGTTTAAAAATTTTCAGGTAATATTATTTTTTCATGTTTAGGTAATATGAATATTCTCTTTAGTGTAGTAAACATTTTTCCTGGCTTTTTTGATATTCATTTCTTTACTCTTATACCATGTACATTATTATGCTATAAAACCATGAAATTACAGGTTCAGTTTTTCATAAAAATGTGTGAATAACATACTAAACTATAGTGATTTTGCCATTACAAAATGGAGTTTTAATTGAACATTTTAAAATAATTATAAGGAAAATTAATGGAGATAATGAGCACAGTTTGCTTTTAAAAATCTTGAGTATTGCAGACTTTCCCTGGCGACTCTCTGCAGGTGACATTTATGCTTGAAGGACACAGAACAAAGGCCAGTGTGTGGCTTTTAGCTGTGAAGTGACTCTCTGACTCTACTAAATGCTGTAATCATTATGAATTCTCTTTTGGCAGTTGTACTGGCTCAATAGTAGTCATGGTTTGGAATATATCATGAGCCCCTAAGGGAAGATTGCTTATTTATTCTCCTTTCTCTATGAGTAAAGTTTTCTACGTATAGAACTAGAAGTTTGCTTTGAATCATTAAGGGTAATTGTTTCCTGACTAATGCATGTAAAAATCTGAATCATATCTATTCCATTATAAATTTCTTTGAAATAACACAATGTTAATGGATAAAATATTATCAGGAGTTCTTTCTACATATTAGAATTTCAAGTTAATGAGCACTGAAAATATTCAGCGTCTTACTTAGAGATATTACATCCACAAAGTCAAATCATGATTCCCTGATCTAGCAGCCATTGTGAGAAGAATGTGGGAGAATGAAAGAAAATGGGACTCTCCTCTGTGAATCAATTGGATCCAAGACATTCAAGTAATTTAATCTCGGTGTTCTCGTGTTTTTCACTATGGTCTTTCTGACAGAACTATAGACGCTTTCACTCTTTCCACTTGAATCATATAAGAAGGCTTGATTTTCTTAATCAGCTGGGGAAAAAAAATCAAGAGAGTCTTTGCTTTTATCACACATGGAAGCATTTACTGTTCAGCTAGCTGAAGCTGAGAGGTCGATTTCTCAAAAGATTTAGCTTTTAGTGAAATGCTCGCAAAACAAATACTCCTGCACATCAGCAAGCAAGAAAGAAGATACTTGCAACTACTTTAGTGAACTTTTTTTTTCCCTCAATGTCTCTTTTGATTTCTTTATGCATAGAAATTGAAAATCTATTTAAGACATATTCAAAATTATAATTTAAAGCAGTCAAAATGAATGCAACAACTTCAGCAAGAAGTTAAGAAGAGACATACATAATGATTAAGATACAGGGCAAGAAATACCAAATAGAAAATCTTTCTTAGAGACAACCTAATTAAAGAAACTCCACATAGTTGGTTTTTATGATGTTTTTTACATATGGATTATTGGGTATATAAAGTCCTTTTGTGAAAAAAAAAAATTCTGAGTTATTCTGGGCCATTATATGAAATAAACGTATTTATCGATAGGTTTTAAGACAAGCTCTTTTTAGGCAAGGCTTTTCATTAAAGATTCAGTAAAGGTCCATCTGTTTTAGATAGATGTCTTTATGTATTAGGCCTCACCATTTGCTTTCATAACAAGAAAACATGCAAATCTGAAGACTTCAGGGGCCTCTGATTTTCTGCCATAAAGGCTTTTAGTCAAAATGGCTGGTCTTTTTCAGATGTTCTCCATACATCTCCTTTATCATTAAAAATCTTTGCTACCCAAAGTCAGTTTCAATTGAGATAACCTCCAATTTTAGAGAAGTGAAAAGTCATGTCAGAATAAATGTTCCTCAAATGTCTGAAACCATCAAAATAAAACATGTTTTGAACAAGCAGCCCACTCTGAAGCTGATGGTGACGTCTCAGTTTGTTTGGCTCAAAACAGAGAAAAGTAGAACTTCTGAGACAGCATGGACAGTAGGCAGTAGACAGTGGCTCCTTAAGGCAGGGAACTGTGTCTTACATTTGTTTGTATTTTCAGTGTCTTTTTTTTTTTTTTTTTTTTTAATAGGAGGTACCAGGGATTGAATCTGGAACCTCATATATGTGAAGCAGGTGCTCAACCAGAGCTACATCCACACTCTCAGTGTCACTTTCAGGGTTCTACACTAAACTTGATGAATTATGATTACCTGAATTTCTTGTAGTCACATGTCTTTTAGAAAAGCTCTTATTTTAATATTTTATTCTTTGAATATTTTTGGAAAAATATTGCTCTGTGAGTAAACATGGGGGAGAAGGTACAGAATTTTTCTTTATTATTGGTTAAGCTTGTAAGATTAATTACAGTCCTACCCTCCTATTCCCCAGGTGATGGCCCTCATCACCTTCTATGTTTCCCACTCCAATAAGAATATAAGCTAGAGAGAGGCTGGGATTTTCATTTGTTTTGGTCAATGACATATCCCCAGAATCTAGAATAACTGTGCATAATGCATGTCAATATTCAATTAATAGTCATTGAAGAAAAGAATTAGCAATATGTTGGGCTTTCCTATGAACCTTCATTTAGGGAGGGATTAACGTGATAGTTCAAGTGAGAGCTCATGAAGCTATTATCAGAAGAAGAAGAAATGGTGTATTAAGACTACAATGAATATTAGCAATTATTAGGATCAGGAGTTTATGACCACCACAATAAAGGTCCATCCTGATTTTGCTGATGGAAGGTGACTTCAGAACCCCAGTCTCAATAAGAAATAAGTTGGAATAATTCTACCTAACCGAAATTATTGTGGAGAATATGCAAAAATATTATTTCTTTTAAAAAGAATTTATTTATTTCATCAAATATGTGAAGCCATTTAAATAAAACAATGATTTTAACAGCTCATATGCAAGCAACAATATCTATATACACATACATATATATAATGCATTACACTACACATCTATATCTATAATGATAATGATATATATATAATTTGCACTTTAAAAATTATGGCTAGTTTTTCATCAATGCTTGCTAAATTTAATCATCTAAGGGGCCATGATAAGTTATTTTCCAATAAGTTCCCAAATAAAGTATAATCATTTAAAATGAAACCCTAGAAGAATACAGATTACAGTGCACATCTCAGCTCACACTTATTTTGAGAACATAGAATCTTAACAAAATTATTGTCATTTTGTTTTCCACTCCACCTATAACCAATGTTCCTTTTCATTTCAGTTGTTAATAAGGTAGGAAACAATATTGGCTTTAACATGTCCAATATAAATGTAAATGTCAAATGATTCCCTATTTTCTTTTTTCTAAACAAAGGGAAAATAAATATTTAAAATTCTTTCCATTTAGTTGCGTGAAGCCACTGTTCATGTTTTTCACATTGCTGTACAGTATTCCATTGCATGAATATACTGCAATTGATTTTTCCTTTTTACTATTGATGAACATTTGGATTTTTCTAGTATTTGAATATTACAAATAGTGTTGCTCTGAATATGCTTAAATATAGCTATTAGTGCATATATAAATGTACTTCTCTTGAGGAAATATTTTAGGAGTGGAATTGTTGCTATGTATATTTTCAATTTTAGTAAGACACTGTCAAATATTGAAACCATGTGATTGTATCAATTTATATTCCCACCAGACAGTAAGAAAGAGAGAGTCAGTCTTCATTCATATCTAAACTGCCTACTTTATTTTTTTAAGTTTTGCCGTTCTTGAGAGATTGCAGTGTTATTGCACTGTAGTTTTTTTGCATTTCCCTGAAGAATGATGAAGATGATCACCATTTCATTTGCTGCACAGTCCATTTTTACGTTATCTTTGTATATATCAATTAGGTTGTCTTTCTTTTTCTTACTGATTTGTAACATTTGTTTATATATTCTGGGTGCAAGTTCCAATTCCTGCATCAGATATATATTTTGCAACTTTTCTCCCCCTCTGTGGCTTACTTTTTCACTTTTTTAATGAAGTGCTGGTGAACACAGATTCTTAATTTTACTGAAGCCTAATTTATCAGTCATATTTTTATAATAATGTGTATGTTTTGTTTAATAAATCTTTGCCTAATCCATGATTATAGTGACAGTTTCTATATTATTTTTTTACAAAATTGACTGTTTTGTCTTTCGTTATCCAACTGAACTTGGTTTAGTTGTCTATTTTTCTCCAAGATAACACTGCCTTACCTATATGACTTTATAAGTCATGATATCTTGTGGTTTAAGTCATCCAAATTTGTTTTTCTTCAGGATTATCTTAATTGTTCTTAACTATTTTCAGTCCATATGAATTTTAGAATTGATATGTCAATGTGCACATACACATACATGCCTTGCTAGAAACTTGAGTAAGACTGCATTGAATCAGTAGATCAATTTTTTAAAAATTGGTATTTCACCTGAATTAACTCATATCTATTAACATGATATACTACTCCATTTTTTAAGTCTTCTTTGATTTCTTAGTAATGTAAAAATATGTTATTTAGAAATCTTGTTCATATATTTTTGAAGCAACTGACAATTATTGTTAAATTTTATCTTATATTTATATATAAAATATACAAATTTGGCATTTTCTTTTATATGGCAAACTTGTCTAATTTACTTAATTTGAATAGTTTATCTAGAGATTTTTAGGATTTTCTGCATCCGCAATTATCTTATTTCAACAAAGGGCATTTTTTCTTTTTAATCTATTTTCACTATTTCTTGCCTTATTTTACTACCTAGGATTTCCACCATGATGAGGTAGAATAAAAGTGGTAATAGCAAGTATCTTTTAATATTTCAACATTAAGTAAAAGGTTATATATTCATTTTTTCATAGTAAGCCTTAATTTGAAAAAGAACATTATTTACTATTATTAGTTTGCAAAGAGTGTTTCATGAAAGTTTACTGAAATTTGTCAAAAGATTTTCTGAATTTAGTAAGGAGATCCATATGTATTTTTTTTCTTTAATCCATTGATATGCTGATTGACAAAGGTTACTTCCTTCAAGTAACCTTTCTTTCTCCTGATATCAGACCCTTTTAATGTATTTCTGGATATTATTTGCTAATATTTTGGGATATCTACGTCTCTAAGTCAATAAAAAACATTACCCTGTAATTGTTTCTTTTCTTTTTTTTTTTTTGCCCCCATCTTTTTATTCAATTTATTTATTTATTTTTTCTTTCTTTTTTTGGCCTATTTATTTTTTTAATGTTACATTAAAAAAATATGAGGTCCCCATATACCCCCCTCACCCCACTCCTCCTCCCATAACAACAATCATCATCATGAGACATTCATTGCATTTGGTGAATACATCTCTGAGCACTGCTGCACCTCATGGTCAAAGGTCCATATCATAGCCCACATTCTCCCACAGTCCACCCAGTGGGCCATGGGAGGACATACAATGTCTGGTAACTGTCCATGCAGCATCACCCAGAACAACTCCAAGTCCCCAAAACGCCCCCACATCACATCTCTTCCTCCCACTCCCTACCACTAGAAGCCACCATGGCCACTTTCCCCACACCAATGCCACATTTTCTTTGATTACTAATCACAATAGTTCATTAATAGAATATGAGTAAGTCCACTCTAATCCATACTCGATTCCTCCATCCTGTCGACCCTGGAATGGTTGTGTCCACTCCACATCTATATCAAGAGGGGGCTTAGATTCCACATTGATGCTGGATGCAATTCTCCTGCTTTCAGTTGTAGGCACTCTTGGCTCCCTGGTGGGTGGTTGACCTTCTTCACCTCCATGTTAGCTGAGTGGGGTAAGTCCAATAAACTAGAGTGTAGGAGTTGCAAGTCTGTTGAGGCTCAGGGCCTAGCTATCACATGATCAGTCCAGATATTCAGGTCCCCTGGGTATACACTAAACCCCAGCACCAACTACAGATCTGGTAAAAGTAACAGGAGAGGCTTGTGAACAAAGATCACATCTGAGTCCAGCTCCATCACATAGAAACACGAACTCCAAAGTAGGGCCAACTGACAGGGCACTGAGCTCCATCTGCCATGACCATAGAACCTGTGGGTCTCTGTAGCCCTCAGAAGAATGAATGCCTAAGGTTCTATCTACTTTATCTGTCTCTAGAACTCTGCTGAAGTATGCATAAGGGTAACGCCTCTGATTACCTCCCTGCTCTTTTTGAAGACTCATGGCCATATAAACTCATTTTTCCTTTCTGTTTCCCCCTTTTATTCAAAACACATTTTTAACTCCTGGTATTATATGTAGACTGAGATATTCTGCTGGTCTGAGTTGACCCTTTTATTCAAGGTCATTTTCTAGTTACATTATCAGCTGGTACTTGGTAGTAATCTCTTGGCACCAGGGAGTCTCATCCCCAGGAGTCATGTCCCACGCTGGGGGGAAGGCAACACATTTACATGCTGAGTTTGGCTTCAAGATTGGCCACATTTGAGCAACATGGAGGCTCTCAGGATGTAACTCTTAGGCACCCTGCAGCTCTAGGCCTTGTTCTTATTTCAGGTGCACAGGCTCACAAGCATAGTCATTAGCATCAAGGGCTCATTGTTGGACCTTCCTTCTTTTTTGGTCTTTGCCGTTGCACTTGGGGGATTGTTGCTGTTCCTTTAGGGAATGTGATAGAGCTCCCCTGGTAGGAACTCAGCACTCCCTCAGTTGTTGTTTTTAATTGCAATCACTATGAAAATATCCAAACATTTTTATGTACCCTGGATATATGCCCTAGAGGACTCCCTGCCAACCATGTGTCCCCTGTCAATAATATCCCACCCCAGTACTCCCCCCCTGCCATTGTTGAATCTCTCTGTGATCCAAAACTTCTTCAAAAATGAAGCCCAATATATTGCCAGGTTCCATTAATAGTAAAATGGAATATAGTAATAAGTTTAAAGGTTAGATATAGAATACATATTAATTTAGAAATATTAAGGTAAAAATAAATTGGGGTTCTTTCAAAGTCTATTTTTAGGTTTGGTGTGAAATATTTCATATGGTCTCATAAATAAGTTGTGAAATATTTTTCTATTTTCTCTTATACTTGGAAAAAATTACTAAATCTTAGCATGATTCACTAGAAAATCCATCCAGGTATCAGCTCTGCTTTAGGAATAATTATTATGGATTGGATTTGTATTATACATATAGAATTACCTGTATTAATCTACCATAAGAAGGCTGATGCAAAGTACCAAAAATCTGTTGGGTTTATAAAGAGTAATTATTTGGGGTTAAAGCTTATAGTTATAAGGCCGTAAAAAGTCCAGCTCAAGGTTTTTTTTAATCACAAAAGTCAGTTGCCATAAGTTGAAGCAAGGTGGTTGCCCATCTCTGGCTGGTCTCTGCCTTCCCCTCTGGGCTTCCTCTTCCTCTTGAGGCTTTACTGCTCTGCTTCTTCTGGGTTTCAGCTGTAGCAGGCACAGGACTTCCTACATCAGTCTCAGCTGTTCTCCCCAATCTCAGCTGTAAGTGATTAGCAAAATGACACATCTACCCTGGGGGTTCAACTGTTCGGTCCTTCTTCTGTTGTCACAAGGCCACATCAAAAATGACAGTGAGCGAATCTGTCTGTCTGTGAGAACATCTATGTCAGACCCACCCACAGGGCAGGGACTCAACCTGAATCATGCCCACTGACACAGTCAAATCAAAACCCCTAATCTTAATAGGTAATCTAATCAAAGACACCTCAGCTGGATTTAATGCAATCAAAGGGTATCACACCCTGAGGAATAGATTAGTTTACAAACATGATCTCTTTTTCAGATTCATAAATAATATCAAATAGCCACACTACCCAAGGTTTCTATTTGTTGGGATTCTATCCTCCTTGGGTTTCTCACAGGACTGCATATCTTTCAAGTAGCAGCACTGATTCTTTCATTAAGGGCTTTCTTTTCACAAATATTTACATAATGAATAGTCTTGCAAGATAAAGATAGTGTCTTCCTGTGGAGCAAAGGCCAGAATTTTTTATCATCCAATAAAGTAAAGTAAACATCTCCCTCCAAGGCAAGATTTGGACACGTTTGCTTGTGGGCTCATAAGAAAATATTTGGTCACCTAAATTTATTGGTTGTTTGGCTAAGTTTCTTCCTGTGAATTCAACCACATATCTTTGACATTTTTCTTCTTCATCAGTTTCTTTCTTATAATAATTCTTTTCTTTATTTACTTCTTAATATACCATTGCTTCAGTTTAAATAATCTTATTTGCTGAGTCTCATCTATTTTAATCAATCTGTTGAATTCTTCATTTCCTTTATTGTATTTTTGATTCTAAAATTTCTGTGCATTGTTTTTCAGGTTTCATTTGTCTTATATTTTCTCGAATTTGTTATTCATAGTTATTTCAGTGTCTAATATGTCCACATAACTTCTGGGTCTTTTTTAATTGCTTTGGTCTCTATTTTATTCAGTGTTGAAAATTA
This sequence comes from Dasypus novemcinctus, assembly GCF_030445035.2. Lineage (NCBI taxonomy): Eukaryota > Metazoa > Chordata > Mammalia > Cingulata > Dasypodidae > Dasypus > Dasypus novemcinctus. The sequence continues at coordinate 72,156,698 of NC_080673.1, read as the reverse complement.
TGAATGGCATAATGTCGCTGAGCGTGGAGGTCTCGACCTCGCTCAGGCCCAAGAGTTGGGGGGGCTCGCTCCTGCCAAACCGCCGGCGGGGGGTACTCCAAGTGGGAGCACCGGTTCTCCAGGCGTGGGGGACGCGCGGCTGAGAAAGAACCACAGAGACCGCTTGAGCGCAAGAACAGGTCTGCTTTATTGCGGAAGTACATTTGGTTATATAGGGTTGGGTAGAGGGAGGAGTGTGGTGGAGGGAGGGCTAGCTACGGGGCGGCTGTGGATAGGCTGAAGCTGATGGACAGATCTGAGGTAAGCAGTTACTGGGGAAGAGGGCAGATTGTAGGTTGGCAATATGGGCGGGACTGGCGGGAAGGACGGCGGGGGGTGGAAGGGGAGGAGGAGTGGAGAAAGGTGGTAACAATTGCTCCTTTTGTTTTAAAAAGAAATAGAAGTAACAAGTTTTGGTGCGCACGGTGGGTGCGAATGACTCGGCGTGCGCAGCAATAAAAGGCAAGGATATGAGGAGGAGGAGGAAAAGGAGGTTATAAGGACGGGTACTGGGATGAGACGAGGGGTGGGGGGAGACCACGAGGACCGGCCGGCTGTGAGCGGACGATGTAGCATCTGGCCAGGACGCATGTGCCCGCCATTAGGGTCGGCGCACGCCGGCGCCTGGTGCACGCCGAGCCTTGCCAGCGAAATGGGCTCGCGATGTTCCCGAATCCCTCGCCCGAGGGGGAGGAATAGTTGGGGAGAAGTGAGGGGAGGAAGACAAGAAGCTACAGGCGTGCGGTCTGGAGTAAGTGGCTCGGGCGGAAGGGGCGTGGAGGACGGCTAGGGGGGGACTCATCAGTGGCGAGGCATTGGTAGTGGACTTGTACAAAGGAGCTGAACACTGCATTGGCTTGGTCTTTGGCAAGGTGGACTATCCTTCTGATGGCCCAGGGGCCTACAGTGAGGGCTAAAAGGATAATGATAAGGGGGCCTAGGAATGGGAGCAGGTACGGGAGGAGAGAGTGGAAGAATGTGGAGGAGTAGCTCACGTTGTCGCGTTCTCTTTGGCGCTGCTCCAGGCCTTCGCGGACTTTTCGTAGGCTATCTTCGGCGAGGCCGGTGGTATTGGCGTATACACAACATTCTTCTCCAAGGGCGGCGCAGAGGCCCGCCTCTTTGATCAGGAGGAGGTCAAGGCCGCGACGGTTCTGGAGAACGACCTCAGAGAGAGAGTTAAGGGAGTTTTTTAGATGCTCAACAGCTTCTCGGAGATAGGTAATATCTTGATCGATCGCCTGCCGGAGGGAGGAGAGAGAGGTGGATTGCGCAGCAAGGGCGGCGATCCCTGTGCCTGCTCCAGCGAGACCTAAAAGGGTGGCGACGGTAAGGACAGCAGTAACAGGCTCCCTTTTTTGAATGTGGGAAGAGAGGTGGCAGGTATGAAGAGAGAGAAAGAAGTCGTCGTCTCCAGGAAAAAGGACTCGTGGGGCGAGGAAAATAAGCAGGCAGGTTTCCTTGGAGGCATTTAGGGTGGCAACGTTAGGGCAGGGGGTTAATCCCGTGGAGGTACAAAGCCACTGGGAGGTGTTATGGGGGATTAAGAACTTGGCGGAAGCGCTGGGAGAGGAGTAGCTAGAGCAAGCACCAAGGGAGGGGTGGGGACCTTGACGAGAATGAACACAGCGTCCTGTGGAGGAAACGGATTGGAAGGTTAGGGGAATAGAGGAAGTGTTCCAGTTGCATCCGGTAGGAGACTTTTCGGAGGATTCGCTGAAGGTGAGGTTTGTGGCGACGGGTTCATATATAGGAAGAGAGGGGGACAGGCAGAGCCAACAGCTTTTGGTGAGGTTGGGGTGAGAGGAGTTTAGAGAAGCGTATGCGGCTGGCTCTGATTAGGTTAATGAGGGGGCTGGAAAGCTGACTAGGGGGTAAGTGAGGCTTGGGGTGGTGGGAGCTAGGGAGGACGGTAACGAGGAGGGTGCTGGGCAAGGGAGAGGGTGAGGCAGAACGGGACGGAGGGGGAGGCTGTGCTTGTGGAGGATTGAAAATTTGATTTGGGCCCACTGCGGTGGAACGTGAGGGAATTGGCTCCTTTTTTATAGCGATAATGCCACCGTAATCGTAGCCTACTGCATACAGGCGGGCTCCCCACATGCGGCCCTGTAACCAGAGGTCGGAGTTGGGGTCCTTAACTGTGAGTGTGATGGTGTTCCATCGAGTAGCATTACGCTGGAGAGTGAGGTATGGGTCTTTGTTAGGGGCGCTGGACCATCCGTGGGCGATGGTTTCGCACCCCCAAGAAGGACAGTAGTAATGCGTTGGGTCATGACACCCTCTGGCGGAGGATGGGCACATGTAGAAACCTGTGGCAGCGGGTTGGCCTGCCCCCCAATTATAAGACGGCATGTTTATGCGTCCAGTGAGATTGGCGACATCAGTTGTGAAAGAGGGGGCGGAGGTGGTTACATTTGAGGCGAGGAGCCTTTTGTTGCCCCGGCAGCTTTCGCAGGTTAAGAGGGAGAGGGTCCAATTGAAGGGCTGATGACTCAGGTTGGCAGCAGCCGGGAGAGCGACGGAAGCCAGAACGAAGAGAACGATCGCGAGGCTGTATAGTGGCATCATCTGGTGGTGCGGCATCTATGGAGACAAAAGAAGAGAAAACTTCTCGCTCGATACGCGTGTCGAGCGGGCAGCATGAGGGGGGTAAAGAGAGCGGGGTAAGGGTTTGAAACGTTTTAAGAGGGGGCATTTCTTGATGATGGCTGGTGCTGGATCCGGGTGAACGGGGCGACATCTGGGCCGTATCCACTGTCAATATTATCTCTCACCGAAGGCATAGGGTGCTGATCATTCAGTGGAACTAGTGGGTCAGTGGCAGGCCGGATGCAGCGCCCGGGAATCCAGAGCGGCTGTGGCTCAGAATCTGGAAAAACACAAGCAAAGCCTCTCCCCTGTGCTAGGAGGGGAGCTGGATCTTGCCAACGATTTGTGGCAGGGTCTTTCCAATGGACAAGGGGAACTTGCGAGGGCTGCCACATGGGTCCCCAGTGTTTATGGGTGGGGGAGAGTCCACGGTCATCGAAGGTTAGGAGATTGTGATGAATGAGGCAGGCAGTCACGACGTCAGCTGGGGCCTTGTGGGGAGAGGAGGCCCTTTCTTTTTGAATGAGTAGCTTGAGCTGTTGGTGAGTGCACTCGACGATCCCTTGTCCCTGTGGATTGTATGGAATGCCAAAATGATGCGTGATGTGATACATCTGCACAAAGCTGGCGAAGGCGGCACTGCGATATGCTGGTCCATTGTCGGTCTTGAGATCCCATGGAATGCCCATGAACAAAATAGCTTGGCGAAGCGCTTTGACGCAGTGTTTAGCACTTTCTCCCGCAAGAGGGACTGCATAGCACAGATGCGAAAAGGTGTCAATTGCTACATGAAGATATTTGAGGCGGCCAAATGCACTGACATGAGTGACATCTAATTGCCACCTTGAGTTCGGGCGGAGGCCGTGGGGGTTAACACCCTGAGGCTGTAAAGGCCCAAGTGGCAACAATGGCGCGCAAGTCCGGCACGCGCGCACAAGGTGCTTGCAAGTTTCAATGGGTAGGTCTGGGAAGAGCTTCCGGATGGATCGCGCAGAGAAGTGGAATTGGGAATGCAGGAGCTTGGCTTGATTAACAAAGTCCCCAAGCCGCGGCCCATCGGTGGAGTCTTCATGGAGAGTGACTGAGTTTACCCGGTGGGTGGACACCGAAGCATCAGCAAGGTCATTTCCTTGAGCTAGAGGCCCTGGTAGGCCAGAATGGCTTCTGATGTGAGCAATGAACCAGGGCTGCTGCCTTTCTTCAAGCAGCCGCTGCACGAAGGTGAGCGCCCGATCGATGTTTGAGTCACCTGGCAGGAAAGTGGCAAGCGGGAGGCTGCGACACACCTGAAGAGTGTACAGGTTGTCAGTAAAGATGTTGAGAGGCTGGTCTGGGTGGAGATTGAGGACTGCAGCGACAGTGAGAAGCTCACCCACTTGAACAGAAAAGTCATTAGCGAACAGCAGCTGCCGTGGCTCAAGATTCCCAGGAATATATATGATGGCAGCAAACGCCGTTTTTGAAGCATCTGTGAAGGCAGTGATGGCTGAAGGGATCGGGTTCCGTGCGGGCAATGGACAGAACGGGTTGGAAAACGCTAATTGAGACATTCCTTGCAGCAATCGGTGATGAGGATAGTGGTTGTCAAAGGAGCCACGAGAGAGCTCTATTAGGCTTTGCATTTGGGCATTGTTCATGATGAGGGAGGTAACTTCTTTGGCATCTAAAGGCCAGACAATGGTGTGTGGCGGGATACCATACGTTTGTATGGAGAGAAGTACTAAGTCAGTGGCTAGCGCGATCCAGGCCCTTATGAAAGGGCAGATTTTCGGGAGTTTGCTCTTTGACGTATGCAGAAAAAGGAGAGGGCCATCTTGCCATAAGAGACCTGTGGGAGTGATTGGTGTTGGCAGAACTAAAGCCAAGATTGGAAGGTCAGGGGAGAATCGCTCTAGGCGGCATTGCTGCAGAGCGGCGCTGACCTGTTGGACGGCTTCTCGGGCAGCGGGGGTGATGGTGATGCTGCGAGTGACTGCAGTTGGTGGGCTATCTTTGGTCTGCAGGAGCTCGAAGAGGGGCTGCATTTGCACTGTTGTGATGGGGAGCGCTGAGCGAAGCCAATTAATTTGTCCGCAAAGTCGTTGGAGCTCAGTGAGTGTCATCTTGTGAGAGACGTGAATCTCTGGGCTTGCGGGTTGAATGGATTGGTGAAAATGAAAGCCCAAGAATTGAAAAGGAGGTTGGAGGTTTATTTTATCTGACTGTATGGTAAATCCGAGACTTGAGAGGTTTGTTATCACTGCAGAGAGCAGGTCATTGAGGAGCACGCTGGAACTTGCTGCTAAGAGAAGGTCATCCATGTAGTGGAGGATGTATGTATGCTTTGGCTGGAACTTCAAGCGTAGCAGTTCAATGGCATGGTTGACATAAAGTTGGCACATGGTTGGGCTGTTTCGCATGCCTTGAGGCAATACTCGCCACTGAAATCGTTGAGCTGCACCTTGGTTGTTGATGCGCGGAACTGTGAACACGAATCGTGGACAGTCCCGGGGGTGAAGAGGAATAGAGAAAAAGCAGTCCTTGATGTCGATGGTTGCCGCATGAAAATGCTGGGGGACTGCAGTGGGGTGTGGGCATCCTGGCTGAGGTGACCCCATTGGCTTAATATGCTTGTTGATTTCGCGGAGATCGTGGAGAAGGCGGTATTTGCCAGTGCTCTTTTTGCTGATGACAAAGACTGGCGAGTTGTAGGGACTAGTGGATGACTCTATATGCCCTGCCTGTAGCTGCTCTTGGACGAGGGTGGAGAGAGCTTGTAATTTATGAGCTGGTAAGGGCCACTGCTCGACCCAGATGGGCTCCTCTGTGTCCCACTCCAGAGGAATAGGGTCAGGTCTTGAGATGTGAGCAGTGGCCCCTAGTAGGGGGGGGGCAGCGCAGCTGAGAAGGCCTCTGTGGTAATTCGGGCCTTTAACTGGCTGAGGACATCTCTTCCCCATAAGATGGTTTGGACAGATGAAAGGACGAGGGGGCGAATCTGGCCTTCGTGGCCTTCTCGGTCGCTCCAATGCAGAGGCTGGGATGTTTTCCAGGAGGTAGCAGCTCCCGTGGCACCGATGACTTGAGGGCCGGTCTCTAGGGGCCAGTGATTGAACGCAGCGACTTCGAAGGGAACACAGGAGACTTCAGCGCCAGAATCTAGGAGCCCATTGAGCCATTGCCCATTGATTTTAAGCTCTAAGGAGGGTTTCTGGCGGCGCATGATGGGCATCGTCCACATTATGGCTTGGGAACTCTTCTGGGGGCCTTTTGGGGGAGGGGCTGAGGCCTGCCCTGCTAGGAGTTTAAAGGCTGCTGAGGACTTTGGGCAGAACGGCAGTCGCGGGCCCAGTGATATCCTCTTCCACAACGCGGACACAGCGTAGGAGGGCCCCTTGGTCGCCGCGACAGCAGGTTGGAGCGAGGCACTGGGCCTGGCTGAGAGCACTCGCGGACAAAATGGCTGGGCTGGCCGCATCGGAAGCAGACGGAAGTGGAGGTGGATGAAACAGCCATGGCAGTCGCAAAGGCAGCAGCGAGCGTTTTGACTTGCGGGTCGACGTCGCGGCAAGCAAGGACCCACTCGTGCAGAGCTTTATCACGTATGGGGAGGATTACGGCTCGGAATGGCGCAAGGCATCCCTCTATGACGAGTTCTTTGGCCAGCGCAAACTGGGCGTCTTCGCTAGAAATTTTTCGCTGACAAGCTTCTAGGACGCGGGCGACAAATGCTGGGAAGGTCTCATTAGAGTCTTGAAGCAGCTGCGCGAGCTTGGTGGGCTGCTTGGTGGAGACTAGGGAGAAAGACCGCTGGACGAGGACTTTTACTCGGTGCCAAAACCCTGGGTCAATTTGTAGGTAAGAACGAGGGTCTGCGTAGTTGTTAGTCCCTGTGTATGCATCGGAGGGATCGAGGACGCCAGCTTGGGCATTCTCCACGATTTGCCGGTCAACAGCCGCTTGGTAATGGGCGCGCCATTCAATAAATTGACCTGGTGTCAGGATGGCACGGGCTAGTGCGATCCAGTCATATGGAAGAACAAGTTGGGTCCCCAACTCCTCAAGTAGTTGCTGTGCATAAGGGCTACCGATTCCGTCTTCCTTTATAGCTTTGCGGAGGGTTCTGACCTCTTCCGCTGTAAAGGGTAGCCAAGTTTGGGGCCGCTGCGGCGTGGGCTGCAGATTGAGCGGATACAGCTGGGGGGTTTGAGAAGACATGGCACCGGGGACCGATGGAGCAGCCAAGGCAGGTGAAGGGCCATTGCCGTACGGCGGCGGCAAGGGATAAGCGGAACACGGGTGAGAAAATGGCGGCTTAGCGGCTTCCAGGCGACAACAAAATGGCGGCGGGACCCTTCCGGGCACCGGCCAAGATGGCGGAGCAGCCACATTCGGCAGTGGACAAAATGGCGCGAGGGGCGCTTCCGGTTTAGCGGAAGATGGCGACCATGCAGTTTCCGGGCTGGAACCGGATGCTGACTGGGCAGGAAGAGGCGGGTAGAGGCGGGAGGAGGACGCCGGCGAAGAAGAAGCCGGATGCGCGCCATCTTGGACAGGAGTGGGGGAAGAAGGCGGAAGTCTGCCATCTTGGGGAGCGGCAGGAGTGGTTTCTGTCTGCTGCGGGGAGCTCGGGCAGGGAGGTTCGCGCTCGAGAGCGGCAGCAAGTTGGTCAGACAGAGAGTCAGTGTCGGCGGGCTCATTGGGATCACAGTCTAGAGGTCGCTTGGGAGAAGCTTCATAAACGGCTTCGGTAGGAGCGCCAAGGAGACAAGCGTGAATGGCAACGAGAGCGGGTAAGAGGCCTGTTGGGAAGGTGCGTTTCTCGTGCTCCATGGCGGAGGTGACTCGATCTATGAGTCGAGAGTATGTGTCCGGGCTCCAGAGTTGGCAGGTGGCGAGCCACGGATTAAAAGGGAGTAAGAGATCCCAGTACTTTTGAAGTTGCCGCAAGGAGACGCGGACTCCATTGGCATCGAGCAGGGCAGCGAGGGCCTTGACTTGCGGCGCCTGACGCAATGATAAAGAGGCACCCATGACGGGATGGGGATGGGACGACGGCGAGGGGTCCCTACCTGGAGAGGAGGATGATCACCGATTACAGCAGCAGCAGCAGCAGAGAGGGGCCGGGGGAGGAGCAGCCCCACGTTGGGTGCCAATTGTCACTGAGCGTGGAGGTCTCGACCTCGCTCAGGCCCAAGAGTTGGGGGGGCTCGCTCCTGCCAAACCGCCGGCGGGGGGTACTCCAAGTGGGAGCACCGGTTCTCCAGGCGTGGGGGACGCGTGGCTGAGAAAGAACCACGGAGACCGCTTGAGCGCAAGAACAGGTCTGCTTTATTGCGGAAGTACATTTGGTTATATAGGGTTGGGTAGAGGGAGGAGTGTGGTGGAGGGAGGGCTAGCTACGGGGCGGCTGTGGATAGGCTGAAGCTGATGGACAGATCTGAGGTAAGCAGTTACTGGGGAAGAGGGCAGATTGTAGGTTGGCAATATGGGCGGGACTGGCGGGAAGGACGGCGGGGGGTGGAAGGGGAGGAGGAGTGGAGAAAGGCGGTAACAGCATAATCTGCCCCTATTCTTTTATTTTTAATCTTTCCTTGCATTTAGAGTTTTTTAAATCTCAATTTCAGTAATTAATTCATAACTGCCTATTATTACACACCTATAACTCTTTCTTTCTTTTGGGAATCTTCAAAACTAATTATATATATATATATATTATTTTTAGAAGAATAGAACAAAGTTTATTGAAATTTCAAACTACATTTGAAAAATCAGTATCCCAATTCTGGAGACATACATCAAGATAAAGTGTCAGAAAGTGCACAGTGTTCACTGCCACACAAGCCCCCTCAAGGCAAGCTCCCTGAGGACATTGTTCAGTCACCATCAAAGCCATTCTCATGTCCACAAAAGGACACCACTCGAGCCAAGCCCTGTTCACTTGAAAGTTTTCCACAAGAATTTTAAAACAAAAAAAACAAAATTTTTAAACAACACTGTGAAGACCAAACTTATTTTTTTCTCAACCCCATTTCTGTAGTTACACCAGTGAACGGCAGGTTGACATCGAAAGAGAAGCTCACATGCTTTCAATGGATAGATGGAAAGAGGTTGCAGCAGCAAGGCATCTGTGGCCAGATTCTGAACCTGACCTCTTCCCTGCCTTTATTCTCTAGTCTTACTTAATCTAAACGACAAACTAGATCAACTTGGTAAATAAACACAGTCAAAGAATTGGATAAGAGATAAACAACCAGTCAGTACTCCCAAAGCTGGTTTAGTCCTTCAACATGTAGGTGTTGTGTCTATGTATACATCTCTACACTTAGATACAGATCGAGCCCTAGGGTAAATACACACATTTATGACTACATAGAAAAACTTTGTAAGCAGTCATCCCAAAGCTGTAATCCCACACTGGGCTGTGTGCAAAGCCATACATTATACCATATTAACCAACAGAAGGCTGACTCAGCTCAATTTCTCTCATCTGTTCCCACCATCTTTGCCAGGCAGGGGAGAAGAGCCAGATCGCCTCTGCTTAAAACACAAGTAGCTTCTTATCAGAATAGTCATTAAGTAAAGGTGTTGAAGATGTCCCCGGAAATGGAAAACAGATCCCTTATACATTCTGGAGCAAACTGGCATCACATCTCAAGCTACCTTTCTCTGAACTCCAAGAGCCACCAGGGTGCAGTGGCATTAGAGGCTCACAGGCTTGGGATAACTAAATCCCATGCAACTCTGCCTCCAGAGTCCTGCTCTCTGTCAGGGGTTTGTTATTCAAGTGGACCCAGGTGGCCAAGTCCTTGGGATAATTCTTGGCACCAGCTATGCTAGGTGTAAAGTTCTCCACATGAGATGACGTTTGGGGAGCCAAAAACAAACTGGAAAGAACTAGGTAGGATAGTTTAGTGGCTCTGCCTATCCCAAGAACAGAGACATTTACACTGCAGAACCACCGGGGACCTCCTGCACTTGGGGGGATTTGGGAGCCGGCATTCCAGGTCTCAGATGAGACTGGAAATTCTCCGGCTGCTCAAGGCTGGCCAGAGTCTTCAAGGGGAGTTTCTCACAGCTCCACGTGGGAGTTCTTTTCCACCAGCTCCCTGATCTGCTACTTTAGGATCTCCACCTCCTCTAGAACAGCGTACATCAGATGATTCTTCACCAGGTCCATGTCCATGGCCTGCTCAATCTTGTTGTCTAAGGCCACTGTGCTGGCTCTGGAGGCACTGGCTCCAAAGCTAGCCAGGAATTCCTTCTCTGCTTGGAAGCTTCCGGCCTGTCCTACCCAGCAGCATCCTGCGTGCAGACAGCCCTCTGCCAGGCCCTGCCCTGCAGCTCCTCTAACAATATGTTTTTCAATTTCTAAACCAGATCCAGAATTCTATATCCAGAAAATATATCCATCAGTAATTAGATGAAACTAAGATATTTTCAGATAACGAAAATTTGCTGTTAGATCTGTTTCAAAATAACTACCAAAGAAAAGTTTTCATACAGAGAGAAATGACAACAGAAGAAAACTTATAATATTAGGAATGGTAATACCAAGTACTTGCTAGGATGCAGAGTGGCTAGAATTTTCATACATTGCTGGAGGGAGTAAAGAATGATCCACCATTTTGGACAAGTTTTGTTAATTTCTTATAAAGTCAAACATATATTTAGTATACATCCCAACAATCCCACCCCTGAATGCACACAAAGACCTGTCCAGGAGTATTTATTGCAGCCCTCTTCATAATTGCCAAAACCTGGATACAATCCAAATATCATTCAAAGGGTGAATATCTGGAAATAAAAACTCGGATAGGCACACAAAATGGAATACAGCATTTGGGTGTATATCAAGGGCATTATACCATGTGTAAGAAACCATTCTTAAAAGAGTTAATATTTTATGATTCCATTTATGTGACATTTACAAAAAGGCAAAACTACAGTGATGAACAACTTAGTAGTTCTCATGGGTTAGGTGTAGATGCAGCTATGACTAGGTATTATGGGGTTATAGAACTCTATTCTGAGTGTGATGATGGTTAAACAAATATATATGTGTATTGAAATTCATAAAGGTGTTACTAAAAATTAAAAAGTCACTCCATTATAATTCACTCCATTATAATTTTTAAAATAAAAATTTTCTAATTTAAATAAATATTCTTTCTTAATTATTTTCCAGCCAAAACCTTAGTCTTTTAATTTATTAGTCTAGAATTGTCACAAATTTTTAGTTTTATTATTAAATTTAAAGGCATCATATTGTTAATTGAAATTTACACATTTCTAGAAATACTTTACTTGTTTTAAAACCTCAGACTTAAAAACAAACAAATTAAGAATTATTTTAATGTTTTAAATAAATGACCAACTTGTCCAGAGTTATTGTTTTCACTGAGCTTTGAAACTTGTAACTATAAGTAATTTCACTTATTTTTTGGACAGTAGAAACAGGAAACAGAGGGAAATTGAAACAGTTAAAAAAATTTTGAGGCAGGTAAGAAGGGTTGTTTTCATGTGAAGACTCAGGAAGATGAAGGAGTTAAGGATGAAAGCATTCTATCTCAGAATGTGGTACCACAAAAAATTGAGATAGGAAATGTTGGAGAAGCAGCAGTTTTACATGTGTGGGTAGAAATAATTCAGTTTGGTACCTTCTGAGGGTGAGATTTCCAAGGAGTGAAGTCATATAGAAGTTACATAAACATACTAGAATTTACCATTTTTACCAAAAAGGAAGTCCTTCCTTTTTTGTGTTAGTTTAATTGTTTTAGAATAAGTAATATTAAATTGTTTGTCTCCTTCACATCTCAGCTTTGCTATTTAGAAGTGTGTAAACTAGAAAAACTAACTTAATCTTATGTACTAGTATTTATTCAGCTATAAATATATTACTCATCTTTCATAGTTACGAGATTTCAATGGAATAAATATGTAAATCATGTAATATGGCATTAATTATATATATATATATATCCATCCTCTTCCATTTCTTTTGCAAAATGTAAATTCTGTGGGTTATAACAAATGAAATGTAACTTCTGTGGGTTATAAACAAATAAAATCTTACTTTTCTTTGAGCTAAACTTATCGCCAATTTCCAGGCCAGGGTTAAGAAATTTTCCATGAAAATTTAGTTTATTGTAAAGGTCATGGGGTATTTAGACTACAATTTTGAATATGATCACATTTATTGGGTAATTGATAAACACATGATGCATTTTGATAAACAAGAAAAAATGCACTAAACTATTTTTAATATATTCAGTTGGGTTAAGGGAAACATTCTTAAAAAAATAAGCTCCCATTTCTTTGTCAATGAGTGTTGGGAATTCTCAAGAAATATTACTGGCAGATTGGAGCTCTGTAATGAAAATCTATCAAGAACAAATAGCTTGGCTTCTGCTACTGGACTTTGTTGATGTTTAGTTAAAAGATTTACTTGCATTTGCTGATGAATGTATTTAGTTACTCCTCAAATAATTATTGAACAAACACATGCTTTAATTTTTTCTTTTTTTTTAATTGAAGTATATCATTCATACATGAACACACATTTTAATTTTAATCTTAATGCTCCAGTGGCTCACTTTTCATGCTTACTTAAATAATACATTTCAAAATGAGTCTTATTAATGCCCATGGCACTTGTGTATTGCCATTTCAACATAATTTATGTTTCTCCATTTCTCTTTTTTCTTATTTCCAACATTTATTTAACACATCATCTCTGGATGAATTTGTATTCTGGAAAGGAATGTATCAAATCCCAAAATATCAAGGTTTTATTTTCCCCAAAAGTTGGGTGAACTCCCAGAAGACATTTAATGCTTCATAGATTTACAGTTTAAGTAATAATAAAAGAGGAAACTAATTCTCTCCCCATTCTCATGCCTTGCTTCTAATTATAATTGAAATATAGCCTCTGTACTTCTCCTAATTTATTTCGACATCCATGAACAATTTTGCTTAAATGTATTTTTAAAATTCTTTCCTCTGTTATATCCATTATTGATTTTATTATTCTTCCACTCCACAATATATGACTTGAATAGGAATAATTGAAATTATTAGGTCAAATCAACAAATATATAAATTAGCAGCAAAGTAATTGATAACCAAGACTGTATTCACCTTAATAACTACCTTTATAAAGAGAAAATGCTTCTCACTTTTACATTTTTTTTCATATTCATTTGGATCTTAAAATTTTGTGCTCAGAACTTTTAGTGCTGTAACTTTTGAAACCAGAAAAAGTCAATTTACAGATCAAAAATCCCCAGAAATGTAGCAATATATTTTATTTAGATTATTTCTAAAACCCTTCATCTCTCAGACTGCTATTAAAGGTGGAAAATGATTCATTTTTTACATTTATTACCTTTGGGGGCTCAATTTGTTTTTCTATGAAATTAATGATTCATTATATAGAATAAGGAAAGTGGCATGTGTCAATAAATAGAGCACCAATAATGCTTTCCACAGGCGTTAGCTTGAGCTCTGTTGCTGCAAGTTTTTCCCATTAATTTCATTTTACTTTGTGAAAGCTGGAAAATATGCAGTGTAAAGCAAGATCTACAATTCCAAGAATCAAGAAAGGAAAGAAATGAAAATGCCTCTTAAATATCATTTTCAGCTTCACATTATCATCACTATTCTTATTTTTCATGCAGAATCAATTTGTGATTACTCAACATAAATGAGTGGAAATTCCAAAATAACGATTATTTAAATGTTTTTACTTAACTAATAAGAGACCGATAGAAGTCACAAGCAACTATATTTATATTTGAAGCTTTTAAAAGGCAAATTCAGATTATATGGCTTGTACAGGTTAACCTTATCTTTTTTTCACCTTCACGATTTACTGCCTTCTCTGAAATTTGATCACTAAATCTGGAAAATGGCTTAGAAGTCATTAAGCAGAGTTTTATTACATTGCTATTTTTTCTTAGTTGAGACATTTCAAAGGGTTGAAAGAAAAAAAAGAGCAAATTATCAGTTGAGATTTTTAAAGCAAGAGAATAAAATAATGAATTTTGAAGATTTTAATGGCTCACAAACTTTTTATGATTTATTTTATACAAATATAATATGCATTGGGTGGGAGAAATGTTAAAAATTCAGGAGAGGATTAAGAAGTAAATAAAATATTTATTCTTTCACTACCAACACCTTAGTTTTATTAACATATTGGTGATCTTATTTCCTGGGTCTCTATATTCACTTAATCAACAACTATTTACTGAGTACTTGCAATGTGCAGTAACTATTTTAGGAGTAAATAAGATAGGTTAGAAATTTCTAGTGAGAAGTATACTGAAAATAAATCAAGAACAACAAAATAACTTATAAGGTGCTAGGGAAAAAAAATCCTTGATAACATACAGCATGACAGGGGAAGGGAGTTTGTAACTCTATTGAGTGGGTAAGAAGGGAAGGGTAGATATAATGTTTGAAATTGAGCCTGAGTAATGGAAAGAAACCAGCCATGCAAAAGTAGAAGAGAATAGTTTCCAGGCTGTGTGAAAATAAAATGTGCAAACTCCTGAAGCAGAAATAAGGTTCAATGTAATGGGACAAAACAGAAAATAATGTCAGAAATCCTGGGAAATATTGAGTATGGGAGAGATTGAGAATGAGGTGAAAATGGAAAAGCAGTCAAGAGCCAGATTCTGTAGACCATGGTTAGAAATTTAGATTTTATTCTAAATTGAATAAAAAGTAATAAAAGGATTACTAAGCAGGAGGAGAGGGCTAGAGTCATATTTCCTTAAAAAAAGATAACTTCTGGATGGAAAATGGACTGCGGTGAGCAGGGGAGAAGCAGAAGCAGACACTTATGTGGGGACTATTCTTAAGGGAGAGGAAAGAGAAAGGTGGCTTGACTTGGGAGAGTAGCAGTGAAGATGAAGAGCAAGAGGTGAGATTCAGTAGACTTTTGGAAGTGTAATCAAGGGTGTGGGGATAGAATGGATGCCTGGAGGGGGTAAGGAAAGTGGGTACAATCCCAAATGCCACATTAGTGTTTCCTGCTTCTCAGTAAATGGAAGCCATTTACTGAGAAGCAGGAAGACATCAGAAAAGGTTAAGAGGAGAAGAAATCTGCTCACAAGCTTCTTTGTTTAAAACACCACATTCAAAAGGTGTTTTTCAGATGTCAGAGTTGAGATACCAAGTAGGTTTCTAACTTTGGATATATGTTTATGTATATGTATACAAATGTACATATACAAACATATATAGGCACCACACTTTGGTAACCTATTTTTGTACTTAACATCCTTGTTCATATAATTTATTTCTAAAACATCAGTTTTAATGGCTATATAGATGCTCATTATGAGAATATAGCATAATTTATGTGCGATCATTCCTCTATTGCTGGGCAAGTAATTGTCTCTAAGTACCTATATTTTTCCTGTCATGTATAATTCTATGTTGATCATCCATTCAGAAAAATAATTATGCCTATCTGTTTTATTTCCATGAGTAAACTTTCCAACACAGATTTTCCAGAATCAAAGAAATTCAATGGTTGTAAGGATTTTTTTTCTTTATTTTCTTTTAAATGTTACATTAAAAAAATATGAGGTCCCCATATAACCCCCACCCCATCTCCACCACCCCTCCCACATCAGCAAACTTTTCCATCATTGTGGCACATCCACTGCACCCAGCGAATACATTCTGAAGAACCACTGCAGCACATGGACAGTGGTTCACATTGTAGTCTACACTCTCCCTGAGTCCACCAAGTGGGCCACAACAGCATCTGTCTCTGCAGCACCACCTAGGACAACTCCAAATCCTGAAAATGCCCCCACACCATATCTCTTCTTTCCCAACCATCAGCAGCCACCGTGGCCACCCTCTCCACATCACTACTACAATTTCTTCCCTTACTAATCACAATAGTTCCCCAGCAGAACACCAGTAAATCCACTCTATCCATACTCTATTCCTCCATCTTGTGGACCTGGGATGCTATGTCCAGTCCCCCTCTACATCAAGAGGGGCTTTAGATTCCACATGGATGATGGAGGTAATTCTTTGATATATTGTTCTAATCCTACCCTCAAAGGTGTACCATTACAACTTTTATCAGGAGTTTACAAAAGTATCCATTTCTCAGTATGATAACCTAAACTAATTATTTTTTTTATTAATCTGTATAAATATGTCAGAAGAAAGTGCCAACTCTGATTTGAATTATTTATTTGAAACTGTTGAGTGAATTCATTTTTTCATATGTCTGCAGCTATTTGCCTTTCTTCTTTTGTGGATTTGCTATATAGGGTCTTTGACTATTTTTATTTAATAATTTTCCTCTTTTTCTTATGTATTCCCAGAAATTTTATTATTATTCATTTTTATATAAACTTTGAACATATACCTACATTTTATCTACTAATTATTTAAATTATGGAGAGTTTTTATTATGCTAATACCTTTATAAGATCATATTTCAATGCTTTCTTCTTTGTGATCTATGCTTGGAAGAAGGCTTAGTGTACTAGATTCTGACTAATTTTTGGTCTTTGATCATTGACAACTTTTTGCCTTCACCTCTCTCTCTTCCCCTTCAGCCCCAAATTTGGGCAAGTGGATAAGAAAACCTGGGTACTCCCTCCAGGGGTGCCTTTGGGATATTCTAACCACGCAAACCCCTGCTAGGTATTGGGACCCTCACACTGGCCTCACACTTAACCACTAAAAGTGCAGGCCAGTCTCTTTTCTCTGTTTTCTCAAACCATTTTAGACAAGTTTGGTAAACCTGCCATGATCTTCCTAAAAAGGCTTATTATTCATACAAGAAACTTCTTCCTATCCTCTTGTGTATGTGGATCTAAAAACTGAATTTTGGTTGGAGGACATCCTGTTTAGTACATTGGTGAAAATGCCTGGAATAAACCTTTATAAACATAAATTAGGTAACCATTTGCTAATATTTTCTTCTGATTCTTAAAGTATGTTTTTGTTTTTATATTTTTTATCCTTTTGAAAATTAAATTATTTTGGTAAACATAGTGAGTAGGGATATACCTTTATTTAAAAAAAAAAACATTTTGCCACTTGTTTTAGCACCATTAATTGACTAATCCATCATTTTGTACTTGTTTGAAACGCCATATTTGTAATATAATTCCTAAGATTAACCAGAAGAGATTGTCTGATGAACTTAATGATCAGTCACTCCAAGTACTTATAGTCTTAGTTACTATAATTTATACATAGAGTAATAATACAAGCAGAATTCAATAGAAAAGACTAAAATTTATAGTTACTGATTAAATACTGTTTTCATTAAATATGCCAGAGTTTCCATTTTTGTAACTGTTAGGGAAATCCAAAAAGTTATTTAAAATTTAGTAAGTAGATTACTATTGTGACACCTTGGGTTTCTAACTCCAATAACTTCAAGTTCTTGAGGGGCACTGGGCAAGACAATCACCCTGCCACCTTGCTATATGTGAATCCCAACCCCTTCTTCTTTGACTTAAATATGACCTACTATGTTAAAAGGCCGTCTCTGCATCAAAGTCATGTTGGGCTAAGACCAACTAAATCTTAGGACACAGATGAAAGACACTCCTGCTAGGTTGCCATTTGCCAATTACAGGCAGCTGTTAAAATTATTTTCTCACTGTGTGATGATTTGATGGATTGAGAGCTGCTCTTTCCAGGACAAGCTGGTCATCCCAGAGAAATACACTTAGCTCCCATGAGCAATTTCAAGAATGCACAGTGGAAATGTATCGTCAAGTTGCTGAGACCTTAGTTCCATCTGTGTGGCTGACTATGTTTCTCAAAAGGGTTCAAAAAACACTTGCTTCATTGTAACAATAAGGAATATTCTGTAGAGAAGGAAGTCAGCTTTCATGAAAATAGGTGTATTTGTGGTAGGTAGAGTTTACAAAGTATATTTGCACACATTATCGAATGTGAACTTCATAACAAGTCTCATTTGTAAATGAGGAAATAAAGACCTTAAGAGGGCTAGTACATAACTCAAGTATTTGATTATCAAAGCTAAACTCATTTGAGTGTGCTTGATATCAAAGAGTGAGTTAACATTTCTTGGAAGCTACTGGGTAGAAGATGAAAGAAGTAGAAGAACAAAAGAATACTTACTTTTGTGCCCTATCAAACTTTTGTGGGCATTATAATTATTTTATTTTTAGAAATTCATAAAATTCTAGAAGAATTTTAGACACAATTATGACAGTTACATTCAAATGCTGGTAAGGTATTTTAATGATATCAATGCAAATTGATAAATCATTGTATTGCTGTCATATGTGGATAAGATGAAACAGTTTGAATTGAAGAAATCTTCTCTTAAATGAAAGATGTTTGGCCGCATTAAAACTGGTAAACACCCTTCTAATTTATGGCATTGGCAAGAGACTGAAGAATTTGGAAAGATTTCCAAAATTAAAAATCTGAAAGACATGGCACACTAAAGTTATCAAAGGCAATGGGATAGGCATATATCTTTTTCTTTCTATCATTGGATAGCAGTATTTGATCATTTACTATGAGACTGAAACCACACTACACTATTTCATTTATTCTCTCATTTAATACTCACACCTTAATGAAAAAGATTGTATTATATTCCTCTCTACAGATGAGGAAACTGAAGCTTAGGAAGATTGCATAAATTGGCCATAGGGTATAGATTAGAACAGGTAATATGAAGTATTGGCACCCTACAATATATTTCCCAGAAATAATTTCTATGATTCTGTCTGTAAAATCTATTATTCACTTGAAGAAAAAGCATCTAAAGAAAATGCCAGTAAATTTCATCATCATTGCAGGTACAGAGCAATAACTAAGTTTGAAGTACTTTTTAACTAATAAATACAGGTTACACAGAATCAAGATTGTACTGTACCTTTTCTTTCTATTCTCATGAATCTTTATTTGGTGAAAAATTGTTGAAGGTACTTACTACAGGCACATAACTTCTCTTTCTGCACATAAAGAAAGAATCACAGAAGGAAAAATGGAAGGCATTATCAAATATCAAGTGTACACCTGTTAATTAAAGAGCTGAGGTAAGCCTTGGCAGGCCTAAAATGGCAAGACTGTGAAGTTCAAATAAAACATAGACTATGTCATCGACAATTAGTTATAAGAGAAATCTAAACAAGAAACCATATTTTGAGTGCCATGCTTGTCATTACATATCATTACAATTAATATTATCACATAACACACTGGTTATTTTGGACAAGTTTCCAGGCTTTGATTTTCTACTTCATAATTTTATTTTGTGAATGATTAAATTTCTTAACCTTCAATGTTATCCCTTAAAGCACTATCCAATGATAGCTATATTACCATATTATCTACAAATGCACTATTTGGCATTTTATGGAATGAAAAATGTTCCATGTATTTATTTAATCAAGTTCAAAGAGATATCATGAGTCCTTTATTTTCATATCACAGAAATGTACTTATGATAAAAAAATCTGTGTGTATGAATATAATCTTATTTCAGATGTCACCACAAGTACAGTGTACATAAGAGTTAATTTTCAGATAAGTGTTCTTAGGAGTAAATTTTCTGGACTAGAAAAGATGAATGTATATCACACCATTAAGGGATTCTTAGTTTGTATTTATAAGATATTATTCTTCCCTGACGTGTTTCTTGTTTTATGAGCATAATACCTGTGCTTTCTCTAGAATAAATAACTGAATATTTAGTGTTTTCATTAGTTTTTCTTCAGGAATATGTTAATATTACCTTCATTATGTTGTCAAGATAGTTAATAGCATGTCTTCCCTTAAAATAGAAATGTTTTTTTCCATTTAAGGGCAAGCATTGTCGTGTTATGAACTCTTAGGAGTTCAATAAAATGTGTTATAATATTTAAATAAAAGTTCACCATAACTTGACATTTATATATATGTGTGTGTGTTTAAGTGTGCGAATGTATATACACACACCCATGCATACACAACGATTTTCCTCTTAGGAATCCAGAGCTGGAATCAATAAGATTCTCTCTGTATAATAATTTTCCACTAAAATATTATGGTTAGATTTTATTTAGGTATTTATTATATATGTATAAAAATGTAAATATATAAAAAGCATAACTATATATAATAGGTATATATTATGTAATGGTTATAATAACTTTACTCCTAAATTGAAAGGTAATCTCTCTCTATTCTTCTACTAAGTATGTAGAATGTAGAATGTAGTATGTAGAATGTAAATTATCACCTCTTTATATCATTTTTTTAAATCTGTAAATCATATGACTAAGGTTCAGAAACAACCATTGTCAGTAATGTAGAAACTGTCCATATGGCCCATTCTCCAACATTTCCCTTTCTACTGCCATTTTTACATTATTCATGACCATTCAGATGAATATTCTCATACTTTATACCTTTTAGAACTATGTATGAATCCACAGGTATATTATTCTTTCAAATTATGTAAATTGATTCACACTTTTTTGTTCTTCTGTGACTTGCTTTTATGCTCAACATTTTGTTTATGAACTTCATTCAGCATGACTTGTGTCTGAAATTTGATCATTTCACCATTGTATAGTATTCTAATGAATTGGTATACCATAATGTATCAGCCGAATATTCTAGCAACAGGTCTTTAATGGCTATTATAAAAAATGCTGCTATGAACATTCATCTATACATCTCTTGCTGCACACATGCAATAATTTCTCTAGAACATATACTTAGAGGTAAAATTCATGAGATATCGGTGCATGAGTTTAAACTTTGTTAGTAATAAGTATAAAATAACTATTTCAAAGTGGTTATAACAATTTACATAACAGCCAATGGTAAAGATAGTTCCCATTTCTTGGAACATTCTTGCTGATACTTGATTATGTCAGGCTTTTAAGTTTTTACCAAGTTAGTACATGTGCAATGGTATCTCTTTATAATTTTAATTTCCTTTTTCCAGATTCTTTTTCCCAGATCCAAGAAAATATTTTTTTTAATTTAGTCATTAGATTAACTTTTTTATTGAAATCTTTATTCAGATCTTTTTCTTATATTCAATATGGCTTGTTTTACTTTGATTTTTTGGTAATTGATTCATAAAACTTCTTTAAAGTCTCTGATTACTAGTCTTTTATAAGTTGTATGTTATTAATTATTATTTCCACAATTCTGCATAATAAACAAATGCCAGTTCACAATGGCATACAAAATAAATATATATTTACCTCAACAGTGTGAAACTTGACAATGTTGGCTAGGCTTGCTGGGCCTAGCCATCTATACAACCAGAAATCTGAGGGGAGGTGGCTGATCTATTAATTACAAAATAGTCCATATATGAATGAATTACTTTATCACTGTTTTCTTATTGAATATTTAGTTTAGCTTTCTTTCTTTCTTTTTTTTTTTTTTTTGCTATTATTATCACCATTGTAATGGATATTCTTGAAAAGGAAATTTGTGTATGTATACAATAGTAACTTCTTTAGAACAGGTATTCAAAATAGAATTGATGTAGCAACACAAAGGAAAAGATTGAAATTTTTTAGACTCTGCCAAATTGTTCTTTAAAGGGTTAATCCAGTTCATTCTTCCACACATGTTAGACAAGGAATCCTCTTTTCTGTTACTAAAACTTAGAATTAACAATTTTGAAAAATGTTAGCCAAGTAAGGGATTAAAAATATATCTTACATCCTCATCTGTATGAGAATGGGCACAGTTGCTCATAGTGTTCAGAATTGTTGATATGGCTAAATCAAGACATAGGTTATGCTTCCAAAACAGTAAAATTTATTGCTGTGTTGTCAGTGAGACCTGTAACATTTTTTTGCTAAGATCATGAGTAAAAAATGGATGTAATAAGACTTTTCAATATTATAAGCAAATTAAAGGCTAGTATGTTTAAATCTTTTGCCAAAATATGAATGTACTTTTTCTATGAACCTAAAGTGAATAAGTCAAAGAAATTAGTTTCCAAGAATTCTAGTAAATAGGTGGGGAATTTCTGAAGTATACATCACTATGTCCATTCACAAGGATGGAGGAATAGAGTATGGATTAGAATGGAATTACTGATATCCTATTCATGAACTATTGTGATTAATAATCAAAGAAAATGTGGCATTGGTGTGGAGAAAGTGGCCATGGTGGCTGCTGGGGATAGGGTGTGGGAGGAAGAGATGTGATGTGGGGGCATTTTTGGGAATTGGAGTTGTCCTGGGTGGTGCTGTGGGGACAGTTACTGGACATTGTGTGTCCTCCCGTGGCCCACTGGGTGGACTGTGGGAGAATGTGGGCTATGCTGTGGACCATTGGCCATGAGGTGCAGTGATGCTCAGAGATGTATTCACCAAATGCAATGAATGTTTCATGATGATGGAGGAGGTGTTGTTATTGGGGAAGGAGTGGGATGAAGGGGGTGGGAAGTATATGGGGACCTCATTTTTTTAATGTAACATTAAAAAATCAAATAAAGACCAAACATATTTTTAAAAATAAAAATAAAATAAAAGGACTATATTGAAGATAAATCTTGTTTCAAATGTCATAAACTAAGGTGACTTTGATAAACAGTGGAAAGATCACAACATGTTGAATTCCTCAAATAAAAATTTATTGGTTTATAATATTGCTTAATGCTACACATAAAAAATTATTTCCACTGTAAAAATATCTCAATTTTATCACATTTTATTAACAACACAGTTAGCATCTTTTCTGATGTCCATTGGACTTTTGTAATTTCATTTTCATACCCTTGGCAAATTTTTAGATGATGTCATTTGTCTTTTTCTTGTTGATTTGTAGAATTTTCAAAAATGTTTTCAGTCTGTTGTTTGATTTGGACATTGGCAGAAGACATTACTTTTATTCAGTCAAGTTTGTCAATCTTTTCCTATAGAACTCTTGGTTTATATCTTAATTCCTATACTCAAGGCCCTCCATATATAAAGAATTTTTAAAGGCACTGATCTATATTTTCTTTGGAAGACCCTCCACCCTAGAGAATATTTTAATGTCATATCTTTTATTGTGTTGCTATTTTGCTACTAAGATTTTTTGAGATCTTAAATTTACCTAGAAATTACTAATGTGCATGTATGAACTGGAAATCCATAATATTTTTCCCAACTTTAGAAACAAATCAGATGGTAAATTTTGATTTATACAGACGAGTGGTTCTGAACTTTCTATTCTATTTAATTCCATATAATTAAGTAATCATATTTTCAACACGATCTTGCAAATGTCTTAGGTCCATTGTGATTCATTATCAATCTCAGAAATTCATCTACCTTCTGATCTGCTAATGGTTCCCTTTCACATTTCCCAATATTGTTAAAGATTTATCTAAGTACTTAAAGTTTATGTTTCTTTTCTCATTTTAATGAAAATTTAAAAGGAAAGAGATATTTTAAAATCAACTTGTATTAATTTGGTCATCTTGAAAGAATGGACCTTTAATTTACATATTACATTTGAATTTTTTAAAAATTTCATGTATTATTTTATATATTAATATATATATTAAGTATACATTATTTTGAAAAACTAGTCTGCCTTGTTCCACTTTTATAAAAGCATTCATGCATGTATAAAATAGTTGGAATTATTATCAATACTTCTAGTAATCAAAGTCATTTCACAAGATATTTTTTTGGCCATGTTGCAAACACTGTATTTTAAATTTTGTTTTGTTGTTCTTTTGTATGGTTTTATCTAGCCAATAGCCATCCCCAAACACCTATTTCCTGGCAAAGAGAATTCCAATTTCCTTTACCCTTCTGTAAATGAGAACGATGGTTCAACCTTTCCTGGTCTCTGGAGATAAATATTTGTAGGTTTAAGACTTTTTTCCCTTTGTTTCATGTATAAGGAAGGATCTGAGATTTTTATGCTACTTCCAAACTAACAAATTTGTACACCACAGTTCTGTGGATTCTTGTGGGAGAAAATTATTTCTGGCTCAGAGATGAAGGTAGTTTTAAGACTCACCACATTTAGTAGTAGCCAGAGTATATGTTCTTACCCCAGATCTCTGAGGCCCAAACCCTACAGGATGATACAAAGATGAGCAGTTGATACCTGCACATAGTAGGATATAATCCAGAAGAAAACCACTAAATTCAAAGAATCTCAGTCTTTCATAACGGGCAATAAGTATGCTTATCTTTTCTCCTGAAGGAGAAACAATCTCAGTTTTCCAATGATGCAAGTAAAACCTGCTCTTTGATTCCGAGAGAGACAGTATTGGTGTCTTTCAAGCCTGTTCACTTGGCAAATAGTCTTCAAAGGTAGGTCAGAAAGAAAGGCAATCAGTACCTCCACTTGCAATACAGGCAGAAATCTGAGCCCTATGGAAAATTGTCTTCAAAAACCATGCCATTGGTTTAGGCATGGGCACATGACATAATTCTGGCAATGGAAAGTGAGGGACAGTATGCTAGGGGCCATTTAAGAAGATTTTCCTCATAAGAAAAAGGGATACAAGACAGGTATATTCTTTGGATATTTTATTACACATGTGACACCTGGAACTGTGGGAACCTCTCAAGCCCAACCAAGATGTAAATCAGCGTACTGAGAATAACAGAACAAACAGAGAAGAAATATGGCATATGACTTGTCTAAGTGGTGCTTTTACCAGTTCTGAGACTTCCTGCCTCCAGACTTCTTACTGTAGGAGACAGTAAATATCCTACTTATAGTTTGAGTCACTTTTAATTGGGCTTTCTGTTACTTGCAGCCATAATATGAACTGCAACAAGCTCCTGATTAGAAATAATTATACTGACACTCAAAGAGTTTTAAAACTTTGCCAAGTGCCATACAGGTAAAATTACTATCCAAGGTCATAACCTAGAATTGATATAGTATTTGTATTGCTTATTTTGTGTAATTATGTGTATGTTTTTTCTTGAAATGAAAATTATGTTTTCATTGTTGATGATAGTATGTGATTTTTCTTTCACTTAATAGACAATGTTTACATTACTGTATATCTGAATTTTATGATAATCCTTAAGATTTTAGAAGTTGTGCATTAAATAGTTTTACTTATTTGCTTAAAACCTTTCTATGATCTTTCATTTCTAGTGTCATAAACCCAAATGCCTAAGACTCTCAGCCATCATACACTGTCAAATCAGACTATCATTTCACCAAATATTCTTAGTTTTCCTCTTGTTCATCACTTTATTAATGCCAATTCTTAAAGAGAGAATGCCACTGTATTTACATCATAGATAATTGATCATCTATATCTATTTCAATGTGCCGAAATTCTTGTGTTTCATCATGCTTACATTTGGGTAAAACATATTTTAAAAGTTTAACTTCCTAAGAAAATTAAATTCCTAGGAACTCCATTCCCACCATTGATAGCGGTACTTTTAAAATATTTTTTAAATTAGAGAAGTTGTGGGTTTATAGAAAAATCACACAGATAATACAGAATTCCCTTATATTCCCCCACATGCATGCAGTTTTCTTTCCCGCTTATTAGCATTTTGTATCAGTGTGGTATCTTTGCTACAACTGATGAAGTATTAATCATTTTCCATAGTTTATAGTGGGGTTCACTATTTGTGTTAAACATTAATTGTGTTATATAGTCTATGCTTTTTAAAAGATTTTTATTCTAGTAACATATATTTGTGTGTGTGTGTATGGAAAAGTTTCCAAAACGTAAGATATGAAAGCAGAGTGACCCTTTGCTTATTTGCTTATGTTGGGGGAGAGGAGGATTCTAAAGACTTATTTATCTCTTATATGTCAAATATTTTACTGTAACTGGAGGATCTGTTGAATGTCATATTTAATTGACCATAATTAGCAATATACTTTTAAATGCAGAAATGCTGAATGACAATTAAGGCAATGACCATTATCAAAACAAAATGTCTACTCTTAAACTGAATAATAAATTTAGGGTTTAAATGCTTTCAAAAATGGGGATTCACTTGACAATTCTTCAGTGTTTCTGCATCTAGTAAATCATAAATGGACCTCTGCAGCAACTAGCAACACAGCTTGACAAGGGCATGATAACAAAGGATGCAGATCCTCAGACATGAAGGTCTGAATTATACCATCGCAGAAGCACTCCAGAAGAATAGTAGTATTGGCTAAGAGTGATAGGAAACTGAGATGGATGGTAGAGGAGGAAGAAGATTAATATCAATTACAATATGGGAACTATTACTATTTCTTGAACTTTGCTAAGTCTTTTTTTCTTCCACAAATTGTGACTGGTTCCAATAGTAAAGAAAAGAGTGACTTTAACATTAGGCATGAGTGGACATCTGGAAGTACCAAGGAATTAACAGCCTTCAATCAACAATTTCTAGTAGTTAATGTAAAATTATCCCCAACTTCCTCAGTTCTCAGGAGAATAATTCTTAGACCTTTTGTGGTGGTTTAGAATTGTATACCCCAGAAATGCATGACCTTAAACTAATTTTATTCTTGTGAGTGTGAACCCAATATAAGTAGTACCTTTCATTGAAGTTACTGCAGACAGGTTGTGGCCAAACGTCCCTGGAAGAGAAGGGAAAGCCCAGGAGAAGCATGTGCATTGTCATGTGACAGAGGAACTGTGGACCAAGGATCTCAGCCAGCCCAAGAATGCCTGTATTCAGTAAGAAAGCATTGCCTTGATGATCCTTGAGTTGGACTTCTTCCGACCTCAAAACCATGAGCCAATAAATTCTCATTGGTTAAAACAACCTCTTGCATGGTATTTGCTTGAATAGCTAAGGAAACCAAAGCAGATTTGGGTACCAAGAGTGGAGTGCTGCTATTGCAAATATCAAAAATGTGGAAATGGCTTTGGTATTCGTTCATAGGTAGAGGTTGGAAAAATTGTGAGATGCATGATAGAAAAAGCCTAGATTGCTTCGAACAGACATAGACTGTTGATAGAGATAGGGATGCTAAAGTTATTTCTGATAAGGCCTTAGAAAGAAATGACAAATGTTTTATTGGAAACTGTAGCAAAAGTGATCCTTATTTTAAAGTGGTAGAAAGCTTGGAGAACTTAAGTTCTGATGTCAGATGCAAGGCAGAATTTGAAACTTGGAGAGTTAGCTTAAGAGATTTCCAAGTCTGGTGTCTCCTTACAGTTTGGAGTGAAATGCAAGAGGAGAGGGATAAGTTGAAAAATGAACTCCTAAACACAAAGAAACCAGAAATCGATGGTTTGGAAAATTTTAAGCCTATCCAGATAATGTACTCTGAGGCTAGGGCTAGAAGTAGTTCTATCAGACACCTCCCTGAACTTCCAGAAAATGAATCCCCAGAGAACATGGTTTAAATGAACATGGAACCAGACCACCATTTCAGAGAAAGTCAGGATTGGAAATACAGTTATGCAGGAAGGATCTGTGAAAAGTTATTTTCTCTGATATCTTGGACCACTATGAACTACGTGCAAAGCCAACAAAATTTTTATGTAATTCATATGAGCAGAATCACTGCCTGTCTGGACTAAAGGGACAGAGAAGGGATGAATTGAAGGAAGAATAACTTCAAGGGCAGAACCATGGAAGCTAAGATCTGCACCAAAGAAATCTCCTTTGGCCAAGAAAGTGGGCTCACCCATGCGTGGGAAAGAGCAGATCCACCCCTGTGCTTGGAGGGATCAGTTCATCAGCCCTGGGGCTTAGAGGGCGTGGGCCTTGCACTCCATTTTTCAGGGAGAGTGCCATTTCTCCAATGCTTGGAGAGAGTGGGACTTGTGCCCCAATCATCCTGATGCTCAGAGAAGGTGGAGACTTTACCTCAGTGTTCAAGGGAGAGCATGACCTCTGCACAAGAACTTGTAAGGGGTGAGGCTGCTGCTCTGTCAGGCCCAGAGAATAAAACTCGGATCCATAGATGATTCTAAGACTTTCAATTCTAATTGAGTTTGCCCTGCTGAGTTTCAGAATTGTTTGGGACCCCATTTTCCTTCTTCCTTCTATAATGAGAATCTTAATCTATGCTTGTCCCTCCACTGCATAATGAAAGCAAATAACTTATTTTCTAGATTCCACAGGTCTGAGAACAGAGGGAAATTGTTCTCAAGGACAGAATATGCCAATTTTGATGAGACTTTGTACTTATCATTATTATTGAAATGATTTAAGGCTTTTGGGATATTGTGAGGTAATGAGTATACTTTGCACGTAGAAAGAACACGTCTTTTTGAGCAGTCAAGGAAACTAAAACATCTATGTTTTGAACTATTTGCCCAAGCTTTCCTTAGCATTTAACATTCAGTGGCCCATTTAGTAGCTCATCTGTTTGTTTTTGTTTTTTTCTCCTTTTTGACTCCTTCCCTTTTTATCACTGCTCCATTTCCCTACTAGAGTTCCTTGCACTTCCCAGATAAACTACTTGCACTTGAATCCTTGTCTCAGTTTGTTTTGGGGAGAACCCAAATAATACACTATGCTAGGTATGGTAATAGAGAAATAGAATTTAAGGTTCATGCCTAGAGAAAAATTTATTTATATTTTGGAACTAAAGATTGAAACTAAGAAAATAACTGGAGTGTGAAGAGTTTTAACAGACTTAAATGAACGATGTTGAGAGAAAAGAGAGAAAGAAACATGTAGCATCCTGTGAGAAGTTAAGTAAATCAAAGACAACTTAATTGTGGTGGTTGAAAGCTGTGAGCACTCCAGGAAAGCATGCTCTTAAACCTAATCCCCAGTGGATATGAACCCCTTTTTTAAGTAGCACCTTCCTATAAGGTTATTTCGGTTAAGGTGTGGCCTACCTTGATCAGGATGTTTCCTAATCCTAATACTGGAAACCTTTATGAGTGGAATAAACTTCAGACAGAAGAAAGAAATTCACAGAAGGAGCAACCGTGAGCTGAACGTCAATGGAACCTGGAGAGAAGGGAGAGATCAGGAGATGCCACCTTGTTCCTTGCCTTGTGACAAGCTAAGGACCAACACTCACAAATAACGACCAACACTCACCATCACCCAACCCAAGAATGACAGTCTTTGGAGGGAAAGAATCACTTTGATGGCACCTTGATTTGGTTTTCTTTTAGTCTCAAACCTGTAAGCAAATAAATTCCTGCTATTTAAGTTGAACCATATGTTTACATAGCCAAGGAAATGAAAACAATAATGGAAGATTTGACATCTCCCCAGCACCTCAAAGAAATGCAGAGTAATTAGGACATGGTGTATAGCTTAATGGTAAACTCTTTTGGGAATAGAATAAAATATAACTATGTAGTCATCATTCATTGTAATTATTCACTCTTTTAAAGCAACCCAACTCAAGTTTTGAGAGTCTCCAATGAGAGTGATTTCCTGTAGCAAGTCTTCCCTTGTGGAATACTTTCATAGCAAAATCTGCTTCTGTAGATAGCTGATTAGGCAAAGGATGCATTTCATTTGTACTACATGAGTTTTATGCAACTGCCACTCATAAAAAAAAAAGTTAATTTCTTTTGGTTACCTCTGAAGAAAAGTTAATGGATTTCTTTTGCATTTTTTTTTATGAGCAGTTGCTGGAAAATGGAATTTCCCAATTCCACAGCTCATCACCTTCCATACCTGATTGCAGAAATTAGTGATTAGAAATGGGAATATAAAGTGAAAGAAATGTGATTTCCTTCTACTTTTGAAACTGCTTTGAGACTGGAAACTTTTTGCTTTTTCATGATATAATGGCTTCTCATAAAATATGCTGTCAATAGAAATGAGTTGACTGTGGATTATTGTTTCCTTTCTCTTATAATAAGAAGTGATATGAAATATTCAAAGGATAAAAATGATCCTCAAAGTAAAATATATATTAAAGCATTTTCCTAAAGATTAATGTACCAGGCATCTAATTGTTTTTTCCTTTCCTTTCTAAACTTAACATAAAAATATAGTTTTCTCTATGGATCAGTTATTCACAAGTAGTCATTTTTTCCTAATATGTGGCTATGTGACATTGCTTATAGAAAGATTTTTCACAAATAACTTACCTACCTTGGTACAAAATGATTGTGTATAATGTTTCAATAGCTGTTTTTAGGTGCATAAATGATGATCCAATTGTTCACTAGCCAAATGCAGATCAAGACCCTATAAAGAAAGATAATGAAGGAAAATTATTTATGTCTTACTTTCTATTATAAAAGAAATGCTTCTAAAAGACAAATGTCATCTTTGTTTCCTTCATAACTGACTAGTTCCAGGGAAAAGTTATTTGTATATTATGGATCAGGCACTGCCTGGCTCTGATAAGAGTAATTTTAACTCCCACTTTTGAACTATGAAACTACCATTACAGACTTCTTTCATGGTCTAGTATTATTACATATGAAAAATTTTTATGAAAAAAAATTCTTTAGCAATTCAGATATGCACAAATGGAACATCAGATATTTAACTTTTATGTATCTCCAAAACATATGCTGAAGCATTTATCTTTTAAATATTCCAGAGGTTTTATTCCTTGGTAGCTCTTTTCATAAAATGTTTTCTGCATGGCCTAAGTTGAAAGAATGAACATAAAGAAAATATAAGTGAAAAAGACAATTTATGGTGAGATAAGAAGGGATATAAAATTAAGATTTACTGGACTCAGATGGGATCTCCCTTCATAAGACTTTCATGCTAATGTGCTGGAGGTGCAGTTAATGTTGGGGTTTAAGATATATTTAGGGGATTTGAATCTCTGGACTGACAATGTGATAGCCAGATCCTGAGCCTCAACAGACTCCAGCACCTACAATCTGATTTATTGGACTTACCACACTCAGCTAAGATGGAGTTGAAGAAGGACAACCACCACACCATGGAGCCTAGAGTGATTACAACTGAAAATGGGAGGACTGCATCCAGCATCCAGGTGGAATCTGAGCCTCCTCTTGACATAGAGGTGCAATGGACACAACCAATCCAATGTCCACATAGAAGAGGTGGCATTGGATTGGGAAAAGTGGACATAATGGACAAAGGGTATGGGGAAAGGCAGGAAGAGATGAGAGGTGGAGGCGTCTTCGGGACATGGAGCTGCCCTGGATGGTGCTTCAGAGGTAATCACCGGACATTGTAAATCCTCACAGGGCCCACTTGATGGAATAGAGGAGAGTATGGGCCATGATGTGAACCAATGTATATGAGGTGCAGAGGTGCCCAAAGATATACTTACCAAATCCAATGGATGTGTCATGATGATGGGAACGAGTGTTGTTGGGGGGGGGAAGAGGGGGGGTGGGGGGGTGGGGTTGAATGGGACCTCACATATATATTTTTAATGTAATATTATTACAAAGTCAATAAAAAATAAAAAAATTTAAAAAAAAATAAAATAAAATAAAATTAAGATTTAAGTTTAAATGTAAGGTGGACATTGCAAGTAGATTGCAAAAATGTGATAATTATTGTAATGTATGCAAAATCTCCTCAATAATCCACATGCCTCGATGTTCCTGAAAGTATATTAGTTTAACCAAAATAAAATGGTAAAGAATCAATTAATAATCAAACAAAAGTTGAATATACAAAGTAGAAAAAGAAGTAATATAGGGATAAAACAATTTAGACATTTCAAATGTAATGATCATAAAACTTTTAACACAAGAATCCCTTATCTTATATTGTGAAGAATTAGTTTTTTAAGTGAGTAAGATTATGTTAAATAATTTTAGCAATAATCCATAGTTTTCAATTGCATAGAAGCTGTGATTTTTATATTTACTGTCAGAATCAGCTCCATCATTGCCATGCCACTCTGAATATGAGGTAAAGATAATCATGAAAATGGTAGAGCCCCAAGAGGCTTCAGGAAAACATTAAAAGAGAGACCTGATATTTATAACCTTGGGCCTCTCCAGTCTATATTATAATATGTTAATATTTATAAGGATGATACAAAAAAGAAACTGGTTTGAACATGCAGACAGACATAGTAACAATTGCTCTATACAGAATATGGAAAGTCCATCAATAGCACAGGGCTACATACAGAAGATAAAACCTGGAGAGCCCATGCTTATTTGGAGAAAGAGGCAACCATGTCTCTCCCCAGTGAGAGCAGAGTGCCAGGTACATTGACAGTTCTTAGTAAATGTCATCTTAATAAATAATCTGCTTACAATCCAATTACTCCATCTCTTCTCTATGCATCAAAATTCCATCCACCTTTTGAAATTAAAGGATGATGATGGTGAGCAACAGTACATGAATAATATCTCTGTCCAAACTATGTTGCTTCTAAGTGAGCCTATACACATTCTTTCAGAGGAAGAATAAAAATCAACATAATATATAGCAAGCACATACACAGATGTAATGAAATACTTTGCTAAATAGCCATAAAAGTGACTAGTTTTGCATTTACAAAGTGGTATAATTTTATTGCCTATTAGTAGCATATAGAGTTATTATTAAAAAGTGCAGCTTCTAAATCTAGACTACCAACAATAAGCAGTAGCCTTATTGAAAACAAGGCTGGAGACATTGCGTAAAATTGGTATAGCCTCAGTTGTTTTATCTGTAAAATAGTGATAAAAATAATAGCTACTCATAACTTAGTTATTAAGATTAAATAAATTATTATATGTTAGTGTTTAGAAGGTACCTGACACATTGTCAGTGCTATATTTATGTTAGATGCAGCTTCTTATTGTACCACATCAAGCCCTTATTTTATCTCACCAGATCAATTATAATATTCTCCCCACTAATAATCTTAATCTTTCTAAAGTGTGGTCTTGTTCACATCAGGCCCATGTACTAAAAGTGCCCAGTTCCTGGCATTCAAGATCTCATAGATATTCTCCCAACCTAATTATACCAACCACATTTCCTACTGCTTTCCTTCACTCATCTTTCATAAAAATTAAAATGAATCATCTGTGCTTTGAAATGATGCTGCACTTGCCCATCTATTTATTCCTGCCCTGGCCTTTTTCTTTACTTAAGATGTTTCTCCATCTTCTCTATGTGCATCAAAACACCATATATCTTTTGAAATCAAGCTTAAAATCAGTTTCTCCATTAATCCCTAACTGAATTTACTGATCAGAAACATTTTTTACTACTCTATGTTCCCATAGCACTCTGTCTGGGTTTGTCCTACCATGTTCTGCCTGATATCGTAATTATTTGGTGCATGTGACCAGGTCTTCCACTAAATATTAAGCCCATTGAAAAAGCATGGTTCCTATTTGATGTATCTTTAAATCCTATTCAGCAATGAGTGCATTTTACATTCCAAGGTTAAAATCAGTACACTATAAAAGCAGAGTAAGGACATATGCATGCATATGGGTAAACCCTTCATTGATATCAAAGCTACTCATCCTTAAATTTTGTGCATCACAGCAGTCCTAGTGCTCATTTTATGTATTTTAAAAATTATAACATGGTCCTTGACTTATTCATTAAGACTACCCATCTCTTCCTGGATATATGAATGAAAACTTTGATTTCATCACTTTGGGGGTGTTTTGACACTGCTATTGTATATATTACCTGGGGAGTGATATTTTACATGATTTAACTCTGTCATGGTGAGGGGTATCTTGTGTTTGACAACAACCTGAGACAAGCATGCAAGATAAATTTTATGTACTGATTGATTCAGTCTTTATAAAGCTTTGTTATAATATTTAGGTCATTGTGTTTCAGTTCTAATGCATAATTAGCTGTGTGACATTGGGAAGCTATCCTTTTCTAAAGATGCTTCCTAAATTACAAAAATTAACTAAAGAAAATATAAGTGAACTGTATCTATTACAGTTAGACAAGAGATGTAGATTTTCAACCAGATGGTAAAAAGGAGAGTGTACTTTTAATTGGAAACTTTGAATTTGGTTTCCGTTTGAATTACCTGGCTTTATAAAGATGTTTACTTAGCTTTAATTTGTTTGTAGCTTCTTTATCTTTGAAACATGGAGTCAAGGTTTGGCCAGTTTACTTGATATGGGTACTGCAAGGAGCAAATGAAATATTGTGAGTCTCAGCACTGAATTTTGTATTAACAAACAAAAGAGATTATTACTAAAAAGAACATATGATATCTAAGTTTTCTTGTATCTCTAAAATGCAATGATGTTGTGACTTAAGAAATTAAGTGCAATAGTTTAAATACTCATGCAATTAGATATATAATCTTTCACTGATAACAGATTTGCTATCTTCTGCCCAACATTGAACTTGGTTTATCATGATATAAAGAAGAAGGAAAATCTGTGTCTTCTCAAAACCCTAAGGGTAGGAAGATGGTTTGTGAGGGAGGAAGCATGAATACATGGGAACTGAACTCGAACTGCTATGACTTAGAGGTAGTAGATGCCAAAGAAATCTTTATTGGCTTTCCATTGCTGTGTAACAAATTGTCACAAACTTACAGAATTATACAACATAAATTTAATATCTTAACTTCTGGAGTTCAGAAGTCCTAAATGAGACTTACAGTACTAAAAACCAAGGTGTTGGCAGGGGTGGTACCTTCTGAAGGTTCTAGGAGTGTGTCTTCACTTACCAGGGTTGCTGTAACAAAGTACCATAGAGTGGATGGCTTAAACTGTTTCAGTTTCGTGGCTGCTAAATAAAAGACCATACAATGGATTGGCTTAAACAAATGGAATTTTTGGCTCCTAAGTTTGAAGCTAGAAGTCCAATATCAAGGTATCAGTAAGGCAATGCTTTATTCCCTGAGACTGTGGCAATCTGTAGCTGATCCTTGGATCTTTGGCTTTTTCATCACATGGCAATGCACATGGAGACATCTTCTCCCCTTTCTCCACTAGATCTATGAACTTCTGACATCTTGCTTCTCCATCACTTTTCCCCTGTGACCTTCTCTATCATATCTCCAATAATAGGACTCAGTTGGCCACACTTCAACCAAAGATAATAGTTTCAAAAGGTCCTACATGCAATGGGTTCACAGCCATAAGAATGGATTAAGATTAGCATGTTTTCCTGGAGTACATAGCTCCAAACCACCCCAGAAATTTATTGTCTCCCAGTTTTTGAGGCTAGAATTCTGTATGAAGTTGTCAGCAGGGCAAGGCTTCCTCTGAAATCTTTAGAGTTCTGGCAGAGGCCAAGTATTTATGATGTACCTTGGCCTGTGGCATGACTCAGTCTCTGCCTCCATCATACACCATCTCTCTCTGTCTTTATCCTCCTGAACATGTTCAAATTTCCTCTGCTGGTAAGCCAGCAGTTATATTGGATTAATCTTTCTTATCCACATATCATCCTAATCCAGTTTGACCTCATCTGCAAAGTTCCTATTTCCAAATGGAATCACATTCACAGGACCAGGAGTTAGGACATGAGCATATATTTTTGGGGGGACCCAATTCTGTCCATAATAGGGAAGATACATTTCCTTGTCTTCTCTGGCTTCCAGAGACTTCTTATATTTCTTGGCTTGTAGCCTCACATCACATTATCTTTTCTTCCTCTGCTTCTATCATCACATTGCCTTCATTTTCTTTGGACTTCTTCCTTTCATCTTATAAGGATCTTTGTTAAGATTAAATCATATCCACCAGGATACTCTCCCCATCTCAAGACCTTTGGCTTAATCATATCTGCAAATTCCCTTAAAAATATACTAGAGCTATGGACTGAGTTGCTACAACAGAGTGCTGTGGAAACACAGGTTCAGGATACAACAGAAACTTTAAGCAAATTATCCCTTTATTACTTGCACAGTATAAAGAGTCCAGAAAGTCAAATAATCTCTTTGTCAGGTACACAGCAAAAGGAGTGCAAAACAGCAAGGGAAGGAGTCTTATCACGGTCTCCCAGGGTGGCTGAAAGCTGCTCTGGGTCATGGTCAGTAGATGGCATCTTCACATAACCCACTTGTGTTGGAGAAGAGAGACAAATTTACTCTGTTGAGTGTGATTTTTATCCCCCATGAGGGCAGGGGGCCCTGCCACTGAGAATTTCTGCTCTGCTAAGTATCTGAGGTTGCTTGTTCTGTTTTAAGTGTTTAAGGTCTAAGACAGGTATCCTGTCATTAAACTAACACAGCAGTTGTATTTACAAAAAAGCACGCAGAGAATACAGGGTTTCCATAGAAACCCCCTCACATATACACAGAGTTGTTTCTATTATTGATATTTTGCCTTAGGGTGGTAACTTTGTTACAATTAACTGACCCATATTATTTAATTATATTGTTAACTATATTCCCTAGTTTACATTGGTGTTCACTCTTTGTGCTGTATAGTTCTATGAATTTCTTTAATTTTCATGTTCTGGTAATATACATAAAACGTAAAATTGCACATTTTGTCCACTTTCAAGTACATAATTCAGTGGTATTAATTACAATCATAATGTTGTGCTACCATCACCACCATCCATTACCAAAACTTTCCATCACCCTAAACAGAACTCTACGTCAATTAAGTAACTCCCAATTCCCTTTTTGCCATATTGGGTAATGTTCACAGGTTCCATGGGTTAGGATGTGGATATTTGGAGGGAATATTATTCAGCCTACCACATTGGGGAGCTTCTGACTTTCAATATCTGCCTGACCATGGCTTTTTCATAAGATCAATATTTTTTAATGCTTTAAGACACTCCTAATTTAAAAAGAAAAAAAATCATAAATATGAATTGAACGTAGAGATTACTTTTTTTATGTTAAATACTTTTTTCCTATATTTACCCCTGGAAAACTTGTCTCTGATTGAAAGAATATTTAAATTGGTCTTCCTTGCCTACAATATTGTGGTGGATTTTTTCATAGGCTTAGTTTCATTTTACTTTGTCTTCTTTCTTAGTGACACAAGTTTTGATGATCCAATCATCTTCTGTCCTAATTCCCATTTGGATGAAATCAGATTCATATCAGACCTCCAATGATTGAAATCTTTCATCTGGGAGAACTGAAATAGGATCAAGTATTTGCAGTAAGTCTCTGTTATAATGTTGCCTAGCAACATAGTTAAGAGTCTTCCATTATATAAAAATGATACTCTTACATAAGGTCATCTTAGAAAAGGTAGGAATTTTAAACACTGCTAAGTTTACAAAGAACCTATCATTTCAGACTTAAGGAAGAAAAATTATTAGCCATCATGTGAAGATAATAGAATTAAAAGGATTAATTGTGATATAAGGCTATTAAAATCCTAAAATTTTTTTCCCTTTATCTCCTATTATGTGCTTTCCAACTCTTTTCAGTCCTTTACACCTAATATCTTGGAATAGCAAAACACAAAACAACACAACAACAACAAAAACATTATACACTATAAAAGTAAACATATAAGTATCATAATAAAATTTTACAAAAACATATAATATGTATAAAACCTTTTTTAAAACATTTGAAACTTATTTTTGTGAACTTCAGGATGTCACAATTTTTTTAACCAATAAAAATAATTTTAGTATGAATAAATGCTCTTTTAGACTAGAATGCAATGGAGAAGCAAGGTAATAATAGCAGTCCATTGGTCTAAGAAAGGCTGGAAAACACTAAATCTCATCGTTGTTGCAAGAGAAGTTAGAACAGACACACCTTTTGATGTTTCTATCCATGGCATTTCATTCATATTAGGCAAAGAAGGTCAGATACATTGGCCTGTAGGATCTAATTTCACAGATAATCAATTCAAGCCATGATTATGTTTGCTTATATTAGCCATCAAAATTTTAATAGATAACCTTTTTTAGAGGGCCTACTAAGTTCAGGGTAACGGTCTTTAATTACCATTATGTCAAGGAAGCATCACCACAATCCTAACAGGCTCGCTGATTCAGCAGGGAGGGCTTCAAGCTACAAGCCCAAATGAGGGCTGATAAACTCCTATGGAGAAGGCATTCCAGATCTGGAGATTTCAAAGTCTTTCATATCAGTCAGGGAATCTATGTCAATTTTCCAACTCCTTTATTAACATGTGAGGCTGTAGGAGATCTGAGTCACTCTTCTGAAGCACAACCCATAATATTTCCAGCCATAGAAGCACAAAGACCCCTCTCCAAGTGTAGGATGGGGTTAAAGGGACTGTGAACATTCTGTCAGCCCTGTTCTCATAACTCTTCCTAATAAATGGGCTGTATACCCGCAGTAGGTGTCATTTCTGATTTTATGCTAACCTGATAGTTAACCCCTTATTATTATTCAGATAAATTTGCTGTGTTTCAGAAACTTTAATCATTCAGACATGTGGATTCCAGAGATGTTACACAAGTCCAGATCCATTTATTCCAATGACCTTTGCAACTATACCCCACTACCCTTCATGGGGGGAAAAAAATGTATATTTTAGCATTTGAATGTTTGTAGTATTCAAACCAAAATTGTTTAAAACTGAAAAATTATTATCAAAGATTCCTATTCTGGGTAATTTCATACCTAAAACCATTTCTCTAAGTAGTCTGTAAATGACATATCACAAGAATATATATGGGTAATTTCTATGGGAGATAAATATTGTTTAACATCTTAGAGAAGTCCTGTTATACTTCATATAGGTTAAACATTGAATAAATGGATGTAAATTTAATGATAATTTAATGAAATAAAAATGAAACCTCTGAATCCAATGCAATATGATATGCCCAGAGGAAAAGACCATTTCACGAACATAATCCAATATTTATTTTTGGAATTCATAACTAATATCAAACTGCTATATATATATAGTCAGAATAAATTTTTTTAAAATATGCTATGCCTCACAGAAGTTTCAAATGTGTTGTCTAGTTTTATGTTATGTGACACTCAGTAAAGTTTCACATATTCAAATAAATATGATGAAACCATAAAAAAGAAAAAAAATCTCTAATTCTGGCTACAACAAAAATACATGCCTTAGTAAGAAAATCACACATCAGAATTTGCTTCTCTTTAATTCTTTAAATATTCTGCATTGTTTAAACCATTTCCTTTTGTCTAATTCTTTAAACATTTTGAAGGATTGTTTTTATTTCTCTGTAGAGAGAAAAAATGTATATATTCAATTGCTTTAACAATACTATTCAAGTAGTATAGCTAGCCTTCTAGGAGTTCTACTAAAATGCTTACAGAAAATATTGCCTTGGGAACAAGTGTTCCGAATCACCCTGAGTGGTGACTGTTTTAGACAGTTTCAGTGTCTAAACCTATTAATATTGTTTTAATTCAGCCTTAAACCATTAATATTGATGATTTTGAAGCAAATGACAAAAGGCTGTAGTTTTTTTGTGTAAAATTTTTGTACAAAAGTAGCTATAGTTATTTGGATTTTGTAATAAAAAATTAGATACAGTATAAGAAAATGATGGCAGGAAAGGGTTATTTTGCCAAGTCATGTAAAATTCATCATAACTTCTGATATACTTCTACCATCTATATTACAGTACAGATGGGCCCTGTATTCTTTATTTTAACTCAATGATTGTGTGACTTATTATGTTCAGTTTTAACTCCACTGAATTGTTGCTATTTTTTAATTATTCAAGTGTTTTATAGTTGGCATGTGGTTTAAAGTCAAGATTCTATTTATAAAATATTAAAATTTTAAAATTATAATTAGGTTTTTTGATAGTTTACTGGACCATATTTATTATTGTTCTGTTGTGAGATAAATATAATATTTAAATAGAAAAATGCACATAAGATAAAAGACAGGTTGGGAGCAAGAAGCAAGACATAGAAAACTTATATGAATAAAAACACCACCTAAATTGAACTAACTTTAGCAAGACTTTTATTTCTGTATAAATGCTCTTGTATTTGAACTAATTAGTACATTCTGAAAAAAAAATCATATTGCTTTTAGTAGAATATTAGAAACAAAAGCAGTTTTGATTTCATGCCAAAACTTAAGAATCCAATATTTTATTTTGTGCTATTTAAAGTTTTTGCTATGACGTACATCAGGGTCATTATATTATAACTGCGAATTTCCAATTTGAAATAAGACATATCTTAAATTTTGTGGAATTATTTCTGAGTGTTAAGGAAAATCTATAATGAGTTAGGCAGTGATATCACCCCACCTATAAATTTGAATTTCATCTATCAGATCAATTAATTTCACATTATGACTAAATATAAATGTAACTCTTGAATTTGTCATTTAATATTGCTAAGCATGCAGTCCTTTCAGATGATCTTCCTTCCAAAGATTTATTGAAAAGATATGCATAAGGTTTCCTCTTTAAATGAGTGGCATTTTCTTTTTATGGTTTACCAATTAAATTATGTATGAATGTTCAGAATATCACTGGAATATTTCATCATTCATCATAACCTTTAGTTTCCTTCATTCTTGTTAGCTTTCTACTCTATGTTTCTGAGGCTTTATTCTATTTCTCTGTATGAGTTCACAGACTAGAGATATGCTGTAGCTGAAAATGTATTGTTGACCATCTCCAGATTTTTCCTAGATAAGAGAAAGATTCCTATAAATTCTTCCTGGGGTCATATTTTCAGTCATCTTCTAATTCTAATTCTAATTCTAATTCTAATTCTAATTTTTTTTTCCTTTCCTTTCCCTTCCCCTTCTTCTTATCTACGCCTGACTTTGCCAAAAATTACCCTTTAGAAAAGCAACATTTCTAATTTAATATCATTGTTGACAAAATGTGAAAGATGATCGACAACTACTTCTTTGTTTCTAATGTTCGTATTCTATACTTCTCTGTAGTTTATAAAATGTTCTCCTAGAATTGTGTCTTACTTACTCCTGTCATAAAGTCTAGCATTTGGTAGAGCAAGCTAATTTTGTCATATATAATATTATATATCATATATTTAAGTGTATAAAATTTTCCCAAGAATAAAGAAACTGGACTGGAATTGAGGATAGTAAAAGTGCAAAGAATTAACACTCAGGCTTATGTTTGAACCCCAGATCTAACATTTATCAATTAAATGATTAGGGACAAATTTATATAATCTCTCTAAATTTCCGTTTCCTAATCTGACAAATGAGATTAAAAATGCTTACAATGGGGGAGAATAGGGAGGATTAGATACACATAAATCTTAATACACAGTAAGGCTCAAAAAGGTATTTCTCTATTCTTTTGACTTTAAATGTTTTATTTCAAATATGTCACTTAAATAGAAGGTATTGCTTTGATTATATATTATTATTATCTGCAATAATTCTACCATGAGAAATTGTTTGTAGTTTAATTTATTAAACTTGGTAATTTATATGGTGCTTCTTTCAGTGAATTTACTCATTACAACATCTTAACTCCTTATCTCTTGATTTGCCTGCCTACTTTTTTCTTTATCGATCCGCTTTCCAAGTACAAGAACCTATTATCCATCAACTTGATTGTTGAAAGAATCTTTATTTCTAAGATATTTTGTCATATTCAAAATGGGTTACAGGCTAATTTAATTTTTGGATGGCCAAGAGGAAGATATTCATTGATTCTATACACATACCAGATGATTAGTCACTACTTTTCAGTCTATTAAATTATTTACATAAAAGCACTTCATTTTGCCACC
Source organism: Dasypus novemcinctus (assembly GCF_030445035.2). NCBI lineage: Eukaryota > Metazoa > Chordata > Mammalia > Cingulata > Dasypodidae > Dasypus > Dasypus novemcinctus. Next base: position 72,115,634 of record NC_080673.1, on the reverse strand, counting down.
ATGCCACAGAAAGTATTCTTGTCAGAACAAAACAATCTCTATTTTCCAAAACTAATTATCAGCATTTCAGAATGCTCATCTTATTCAGCATTTTTGCAGCATTTGTTACCACGGATGGCTTCTTACTTCTTGAAACATTATTTGCCTGAGTTTAGGACCCACACTTTCTTAGTTTTCTTCCTCAACCAATCTCTTGGTTTCTTCCTCAACCAGACTGCTCTCTGACTGCTGGGCAGAATATCTAATTCATGTTTCTTTTCCTAATCTCTAATATTAGATTGGTTTACAGTGTAGTCAATGAAACTCTTCTAGGCCTTTTCTACATATAAATACTTGACAAGAACTACCTATGACTTTAAACTGTGTAGCTGAACACTCAAAATTGTAGACCTCTACCCTGGAACACTCTCTTGATCTCCAAAGCTGAATAGCCAGCTGTCTACACATAATTACCTCTTCTGTGCCTAGTAGGGATCTGAAACTTTTTGGTTTAATACTCTGTGAGTATATAGCTTTTTCACTTTCTTTTTTCTTCTCTTTTTTTCAAACAGAATTCATTCCTACTAATTTCTATTCTCTCCTTTGTATTTCAGAGCCTGGAATAGTGGGAAGTATATTTCCCAGAGATTCTTGCCAAAGCTCCAGTATAGATTCTGTTAATGAGAATCACTTCTCTGGAATTTGAAAGTTGGTATTAATATAGAAATGATAAGGAACTATGGAAGTTTTGTCAGCAGCCCTTTCATTTTCTTATGAATTACTCACTTTGTTGCCAGAGAGAGCTGCAATAATTGCAGGCAGTTTCTTGCTATCCATGTACTTGATTTCGTAAAGTTAGCAATGACTTTCCCTGATCTTTCTTTCCTTTAGCCATTTGATGTTTCTTTTTAAGATTCTTATTCTTTATATTAAATATCCTCTTGCTTATAATATCAGAGCAGTTTCTATGTTATGAACAAATCCTGACTGAGATGATATTTCTTCTTATAAATGTTTCTAGGAAATGGATCCACAAAGATGGGAATCAACTGGTTACTTGTTCTGGTTAAAAATAAATGCAGTAGTGACCTCATCACTTATGGAAAAGTAGAAACTGCTTTTCCATGGCATTCAATAGTAAATCAATTACGTAAATTGCCTGGAATGTGGTGCCTACTGAAGACAATTTTGGGGGAGACAAAGTGACTTTGCTATAAATTATTATCACAGAAATAATGAGCACACAGAATCTGGGGAAGACTGACTGCTTCTGACTACACTGAAGAATGATGGGATTAAAATGACCAGTTCTGCCCACTGGATGGAATGGAGGAGAGTGGGGGCCATGATGTGGACCATTGTCTATAAGGTGCAGAGGTGCCCAAAGATGTACTTACCAAATCCAATGGATGTGTCATGATGATGGAAACGAGTGTTGTTGGGGGGGGAGAGGGGGGGTGGGGGGGGTGGGGATGAATGGGACCTCACATATATATTTTTAATGTAACATTACTACAAAGTCAATAAAAAAAAATTAATTTATAAAAAAAAATAAATAAATAAAATGACCAGTTCAGTGTTCACAGTCTTAGATCAAGACATGGTTATTGAAACAGTAAGATTCTACCACAAACACCTTCATCCTTTCCCTGAACATCCCAGAGGAAGACCCACAAGCAAATAAAAAGCATTTTATTCGTGACTGGCTTGTAAACTCCCACAATTTCTCTAATAAAATAGCAACCTTATACTCTTTTAGCTGCAAACTAATAATATGTCAGAAAAAAATGAGTTTTAGTATATGGATTGTTGAAGTATAACATAATTTGACTTACAACATTATCAGTAGCCTATGAAATTCAAAGTCTCATTTAAGACTTACTTATTTGGAGTAGAAGAAATATGGGTGATGTCAAAGAATCTGAGTACTTTAAATCTTCAAATTCATTTGCAGTTAGACTTAGCACCTCCTCCCCTGTCTAAGGTTTCCTACCTATGTATAAAGACCTATATTATACTTATCTAAGACTTTTATCTTAGAAGTTACCCATTTTTTTCCACTCCACATTTGTGACGTCTTTTTATTTCCAAACTTAGAAACCAGGATGAATGAAGTAAATGAGAGCAAAATCCTACCTAGGTTGAAATACATCAAAAGAATTGCAAAATTTTGCAAATATTTACCAGCAGAAATCTGGAAAAAATAAATAAGAATGGATTTTAAAGGTGTGAGAATGGGGAAGAAATAATATAAATTTAGATCAGGCCGCATTTATCAACATAGGTACACTCATCATAAATTCAGAATTCTACATGTTAGTCCAAGCATTTAGGAATGGCAATAATAGTTTGCTTAGTTGTTTAATCAAAATTTGGGCACCATAGTCACCTTCAGTAGAAAAGGTCAACATGCCAGAAATTCTTTGGTATTATTTAGAACAAAGACTACTAAGAATAGGGAGATAGCTATGTTGAAGAGGATTTATAATGGGTGACTTGCTCACACAAATATTTCCCCTCTAGAGTCCAGAGTACCATTCCCTCTACCATGGTAGTAAGAACACTGGTGGGAGGAATCATTGCATCCTTGAAAAATCTGGGGCTGTGCTCAAAGGTGAAAGATGCACCATTTATATGGGCTCTCTGATATTCATGTAAAAGGTTAGATTCTAGATTTACAGTGACCATGTGCCACAGCTTAATTACTAAAGACACAGTAAGCACAGTAGCTGAGATGGGAAGCCATGGCCTGAGCTGTAGTCAATGTGTTTGTCAAATAACGTTATTTGGCTATTGGCGATTGATCATGGTGTTCCTGGAACCGACACAGATTCACTACATAGATAACAGTATCCTGTTTTGACCTACCTGGAGACAAAAAGGCTGTAAACACTCTTGAAATGTTGGTGAGACACGTGAAGCCATGAAGATAGGAATAAAACTCACATAAATTCAGGAGTCTTTTGCCTCAATGAAGTTTGTGGAGGTTCCATGTTAAGATTAGCCCTCCAAAGTGAAAGAAATGTTTTTTCTTCCTTGTACTTTCTACCACTATGTAAGAGGCAAAACACTTGTTAGGTTTCTTTGGATTCTATAGGCTACATATACCATATTTGAGCATTGCTGTTTCGGCCAATTTATCCAAGTTTCCATTTGTTTCAAGAAAACTACCAGTTTTGAACAGGCCAAGAGGAAGAGAAGTTCCAGACATGGTCCAGACTTCAGTACAAGTTGCTCTATACCTTGACACTCCTGGTAAAACTGACCCAATAAGTTCAGAAAGTATTTGTGGAATATTTGGAGATGGAAATATCATAAGATGCTTCTGATGCATGATAACAAGAGAATTATAAAGCAAAATTCTAGACTTTTAGATCAAAGGCAGGCTTTAATCTCCTTTTCAGAAACAATTCTTGGTTTGATTTGGAGCTGTGAAAGTGACCATGAAACCTATGATATCTATTGTATTTGGATATTATAGTGTCCACTAAGTAATAAAGGTGACCTTTTGCATAGTAATTCATCATCAAATGCATGAGTACATGTGAGATTGGGATAAAAATGGACTGTAAGGCACAAGAATCTTGCATGACTGTGTGGGTGGGACTCTTATGGAATCTGCTTATATGACACTGCCAACACTCTTTAAACCCACAACAAGGCTATATAAGTACTTTCATGATATGCTGACACAGGATAAAAATAGTTAAGACTCCTTTAGGAAGAGTTGCATTATATGCTCTACTAGCAAAATGTGATCTAGTGTGGCATTATATTTTTTTCCCCATGATCAGCCCTGAAGAGCTATGAGAAAAAGAAAGACTCTGTGGGCAGAAATTCAGGTAATGTATCTGCTTACATTTGAGAAGAAATGGCTAGAAGTACGTATCTACATGGGCTTATGGGAAATAAATGACTAATAGCAGTTCTAGATAACCCAAGAATTATTTCAATGACAGGATTGAAAGATAGATATCAAAGTCATGAGGGAAAGAGGTATATGGCAGGATCTTTTAGGATGGATATAAATTATGATGATAACTGTTTCAGCTATGAATCCTCTTACCAAAGATATCTTCTCCAGAGGAAGTTCTCAGTAATCAGACAAAATTACCTGATCTGTGGATATCATTCAACATCTACTACTGTGAAAGATGCCATTGCTTAATGGCCCTTTGAACAAGCATGTGGCAGAGATGGAGGAAATGCATGAGTTCAACAATATGGAATTTCACTCACCAAAACCATTTTCCATCACCAATGTTGAATAATTAACAATCAATAACAGTGCCCTACATGTAGTACCAGACATGGCAGCACTCCCCAAGGAAAACAACAAGTCATTTAGTCATAGTTTTATTTTATTGGACTGTTTCAGTCAGGGAGGAAACATGACTTTGTCATCAATGGAATAGGTGCATTACACTGGATAGGATTTGTTCTCTTTGCTTTCAATGTTTCTGCCACTACTACTTTTGTGAACTTAGTAAAATCTGCATTCATCATGATATTCCAAGTGTCATGTGAGTAGTGGAGTCAAGCATGCATATAATTCTCAAGATCAACCATGTACTTTATCACCAAGAAGCAGCTATTCTTATGAACAAGGTAATGACTTATTGAAGTGTCAGTCATGGTACTGCTCCATGACAATACCTCTTGGGGTTGAGGTGCTATCCTACAAGTTCTGGAATATGTACTCTAAACAAGTGACAAATTTATGGGGCTATTTCTAAAGTTGCCAAAATGCACAGGTCTAGAAACTAAGGAGTGTTTCCTTTTGCAATTTTTCCTCTTCATTTTCATAACTTGTAACTCTGCTGCTTTTAGAGGTCTTAGTTTTCTGTGAAGGGATTCTTACATCAAGAGCATAATGATGGTTCCATTGAACTGATAGCAGACTACCACATCATTATTTTTAGCTTCCTCATAATATTGAAAAAAATGCAATGAAGAGGTTTACTTGTTGTAGTCATTGATGTTAGTGCTGAATGGAACGAGGATTGCTACTTTAAAACAGGGTTAAGGAAGACTATGTCTGAAACCCAGGGTATTAACCTATTAATACTTCTACAACTAGTGATAAATTGAAATGGAAGACAACATCAAATGCTACAGACATTCCCTTTAGGGGCTTGGAAAAGAGCCATGATAAGTTTTGATGCTGGATAACAGCAAAGGAATATGGGACGAGTACTTAAAAATAGGAAGATATATATATATTAATTGGTGTCTTGATGATAGTTGCACAAATAAAGATTAATTATACATATCTGTTTATTTTTTTTCATGACTTTTCCCCTATGGTTTCCTATAATTTGTATTGCTGATGGTTAAAGTTGTATTATGATCTTTCGGTTAAATAATGTTAAAGATAATTGTATCTGAGTTAGAAAGGGAAATGTCCTCATCTGATGATTGTTTGGTTCTTCCCTTTCTAAGGAGAGTGTAGACTTGTCTTCATTGTTTAACAATGGTCACATTGTATCAGGCAAAACTATGTCATTGTTGTTGCTATTATTGATGTTGTTTGTTAAGTTTAAATTACTCAGAAGGGTGTAATTATGCTGAATATTCAAAGAAATTGACTCCACTGGATATGTTTTGAGGCAGCCAGCATTCATCCTTAATACATTCTACATCACCATCACCATCACCACCACCACCATCACCACCTTTCACCACAGTCCTACAAGATTTGGGAACTACTTTTTTTTCCATTTTGTTGCAATCAAAATTCTATTTTAGTTTTCACCAATGAAAAGCATATGTGTGAGATTTGCAAGGGAGGGAAAGAGAAGCCAAATTTTTTTTAGGCAGAGTAATAAGGGTCCGAGAGCTTCAGAAGACAACAGGGTTGTTTTTCCAGTGACATGTGATATCTTCTTTGAATTACTAATTTTGGTGCTCCAGAAACTGAAATCATTGGTGTGATTTCTGTAGTCCTGAAGCCAGCAGACACTTTCCTTGATTTTTGCTCCTCCAAGTCCTTCCAATGGTTTTGTTATCTTCTAATTCTCTTTATTAAGCCCCCTACTGGAGGACATTTATAGGTACTCTTCTTTCTGCCCTAATACTTTACACCTCCATGCTGTCATATCTCACTGCCTCAATTCAGGACTTTGCTCAAATCTTACCTACCCTAGAAGAGATTGCCTGACTATTCTTATCTTTCCTTTATAATATGTTGCAGATGGAATCATGTACCCCAATAAAAGACTTGTTTTCTTTTTAATTTTTAAAATAAACAGCTTTATTGAAGTATAATCAGTTGCACACATTTAAAATGCACAATTTGATAAGTTTTGGCATACATGTAAACCCACGAATCATCATCATAATCAGGACGATGAACTCATACATCACCACCAGAGTTTCCTTGTTCCCTTTTGCAGTTCCTCCTACCCACACCTTACTCCCCCAGAAAACCACTGGCTTGCTTTCTGAAACTATAGGTGGATACATTTTCTTTCTCTAGAATTATAAAAAATGGAATCATATGATATGTACTCTTTTTGCCTGACTTCTTTCTTTCAGCGAAGTCATTTTTAAATTCATCCTTGTCACAGCATGTTCCTTCCATTTTAATGCTGATTAGAAGAGCCAGGTCTAGGGTGAGGCAAGTGAGGTGCCTAGGGCACAGAATGCAAAGAGGCACTCCCTCTCAGTCCTGCAAATGCAACACCAGTACTTCCAAGCACTGAGAGGGAGTGTCTCCTTACATTCTGCATCCTCAGCTCCTCACTAGACTCACCCTATTCCTAGTCCTGTTGAGTAGCACTCCATTACATGGATATATCACAATTTGTTTATCCTTTTACCTGTTGATGAAATTTGGGTTGTTTCCTACTACAAATAAAGCTGCTATGAACATTCATGTATATATATTTTTGCAAGAATATATGCCTTTATTTCTTTTAGGTGAGTTCCTAGGAGGAATGGTTGCATAATATGTCAGTTGTATGTTTAACTCTTTAAGAAACTGCTAAACTGTTTTTCAAAGTAGATGTGCCTTCTACATTTCAACCAGAAGTGTATGAGAGTTCCAGTTCTTTGACATCCTCACCAATATTTGGTAAGGATAGTCTTTTAAATTTTAGCTAGTCCAATTGGCATGTGTTTGTACCTGCTTGCAGTTTTCATATGGTTTCCTTAATGATTAGTGACTAATGATAGAGCACCTTTTTATATGCTTATTTGCTATCTGTATATCTACTTTGGTAACGTACACTGAAATATTTTGGCCAATTTTTAGTGGGCTGTTTACTTTCTTACTTTTGAGTTTTGAAATAAAGTTTACTTAAACAAAGGCATAGCAATAGAAACTATCTGAAACTTCATAACAACAATTTCAACAATTGAGATGAATTTCTTAAAAGACAGAAATTACAAAAGCTAACTCAAGTAGAGGAGATATCTTCAATAGCTCCATATCTATTAAAGAAAGGAAATTTGTAAATAATAACCTTCCCACAAAGAAAACTCCATCCTCAGATGGCATTACTGGTGGATTCTACCAAATATTTCAGGAAGAAATAATACCAATTCCTTACAAACTCTTACAGAAAATGGAAGAGGAAGGACTACTTACTTCCCAACTCACTCTATGAGGTAATGTCTTTGTCTCATATAAAAACCAGACAAGAAGAAAAAACTGCAGATCAATATGCTTCAGAAAACTAGATATAGAAATTCTAAACAAAATTTTAGTAAATTGAAGCCAGCAATATGTAATTCAGAATTCAATGTATTTCACCATATAAACAAACTAAAAAAGTAGAATGATATGATCATTTTAATAGGTACAGAAAAAGCATTTGACAAAATGCTTAGATATCATTTGTTCTTTTTAGTAATAATCTCTTCTGTTTGTTAATACAAAATTCAGTGTTGAGACTCACAATATCTCATTTGCTCCTTGCAGTACCCATATAATGCAAGAAAAAGAAGTAAAAAGCATCCAATTTGGAACGCAAGAAGTAAAACTGTCTTTAATTGCAACTGACATGATCACTTATTCAAAAAAATCAGATGTATTCTCCAGAAAAAGTAGAACTAATCAATGAGTTTAGAAAGGTTTTGGGACAAAATACCAATATGCAAAAATCAACTGTATTTCTGTATACTAGCATTGAACAATCAGAAGCTACAATAGCATCAAAATTTATGAAATATTTAGGTATAAATCTGAAAAAATGTGTGAAATATCTTTATACTGAAAATTATATAACATTGCTGAGAGAAATTAAATGGAGAGATATACCATGTTCATGTGTCAAAAGATTCAATATCAATCTATTCAATTAAATTTTTTTCAGACTTTTTCGTAGAAATTAACAAAATGATTTGAAAATTCACATGGAAATGAACTTGGATTAGCCAAAACAACTTTGTAAAAGAAAATCAAGGTAGGAGAACTGATATCAAATTCAATGGAGAAAGGATAGTCTTTTTAACAAATGGTGCTGGAGCTACCAGATATTTATATACAAAATAAATGAACTCTGGCCCATCCCTCAAACCATATGCATAAATTAACTCAAAATGGTCATAAACCTAATATAAAAAGTATAAATGTTTCAGAAGAAAACAGGATAAAATTGTTGTGGCCTACAGTTAGGTAAAATTTTCTTAGATCCTACACCAAAAATATGATACATACAAAATCAAATTGATAAACTAGACTTAATAAAAATTTTAAAAATTCTCTTTAAAAAACACTATTAATAGAATGAAGACAAGCCACAGACTGAGAGAAGGCATTTGCAAAAAAAATATATCTGATAAGGCCTTGATTCCAGAATGTAAAAAGACCTGTTCTTAACCTTAATCTGTGTTCCTGTAGGTGTGAACTCATTTGTAAATATTAATAATAGGACCTTTTGAAGATGTTATTATTAGTTAAGCTGTGGCCAAGTTTAATAAGGGTGGACCTTAATCCATTTTACGATTGTCTTCTAAAAAGAGGAGATTTGGATGCAGTCAGTCAGTAGAAACCAGAAAATGGAAAAAGTTAGAAGACATAGAAACCGGAAATTAGAGAAAGGCACAGGCCATGTGTCAGAGATAAAGATGCAAACCAAGGAACCTCAAACACAACAAACTTTGAGGGGGGGGGGGGACTTGGCCTATGAAGAGCTTAGTTTTGGACGTATAGCCTTCAAAACCATGAGACAATAAATACTTATTGTTTAAAGCAACAAACTGTGTGGTATTTGCAGAGCAGTTCTGGCAAACTAAGATATTACTACGGGCATTAAACCATTTATTGATATTCAATTTGGTTAATTTATTTCATTTTGTCCCTTCTCAACTAGAATGAAAGCTCCAAGAAGGTAGAGGACATCTTTTCTGATTACTGATATATCCACAGCACCGAAAATAGGTTCCTATAATTAGTAGTTCAATGAATGATTCTTGATTAAGAAGGGCATGAATTCAGTATTTGAAAATCATTATTTTAAATTTAGTAGAAAATATATTCATAAAACATTTAAACATATAAAATTATGATAAAATAGCATTATTGGGCAGGAGGGTGTATTAGTCAGGGCTCTCTAGGGAAACAGAAGCAAGTGGAGATATCTGTCAATAGTATGAGATTTTAAAAGAGTCTCTCACGGGACCGTGGGGATGCACAAGTCCATGTTCTGCAGGCAGGCTGCAAACCAGGAGCGCCAAAGAAAGTCCAATGAAGGTTCTTGACGAGTTCTGGGAGATGTTGGCTGTCCAAAGACAAGCTGGGGAATTCTTCTCAATGCTAGAATCACTTCCCCTTTTAAAGCATTTGACTGATCGAGTGAAGTGCCACTCGTCACTGACAGCAGTCTCCCTGACTGATGTAGATATAATCAGCTCTCTATGCAGTAAAGTCACTGGTGACTAAAGTCCATAAATGTCCTTCCATTACAATTAGTTCAGTGCTTGCTTGACCAAACGACCAGGCACAATTACCTGACCGAGTTGACACATTAGCTTAACCATCACAGAGACTATTTAAGTTAATGGATGGCCTTACCAGTATCTTCAAGAACACAGAGAAGAACTTCCATATAAAAGTTAACTTGTTAAAGCAGCAGGATATGGATTTTACTGCAAGACTGGCCTGGCTGTGTCTCCTCTGAGTATGCGAAGCCTTACCACATTACTCAGGAAGTCTATATAGCCCATGTAGCTTTCTATAACAATCCTTGATGTGATAATACATCTTTTATGAAGATAATATAAGGCTCTGTTTTAAAATTTGACCCAAAATCTTAAATGAGAAATATATATACTCTATAGATAAGTTTTTCTTAATATGAGAAAATATATAAATTATATTCAGTATTACCATAGTATTTCTACTAGTTTCTTTACTGTGGATCCAGTAAAGACCATAGTCAGTGGTTGACATAATAGTCTTTGTTTCAGCCTGATTTCCTACTCTTCTCTTAATTCAAGTTTTGCCGATCCTGTTTTGAATGACACATAATGTCATAATATTCTCATTCCACTTTGATTTACCCTGGGTGTTACTCTTGTATCAGGACAGTGATTGAACAGGCTATGGTCATTGCATTTATTCTACTGTCATATTTTAAATAAAAGACCATCAATTGTTTTGCTGAAGAATCTTTGCTTCTCTACAATACGCTGTGAAAAATGCCTGACTCTAATTCCAGGTACCATGGAATGGTGTTTCTCTCAGACGTTTGATGTGTTAATGTGACTCTGCCTTTGGCTTCAGTGAGTTGTTACTTGTACATTCTTTGACACTCAGCAGTGATACAGGAATTTATATTCCACTCCTTAAGGTAGAGGAAGTAACTTGCACATGGGGTCTGAGCTAAAATCGGATCCTTCTCCACAGTCCAGAAATAAAAAAACTCAACCCTTGATGTGAATACTATTAAAGAGTCTCCTCTGACTGCAGTATACGCTTTTGTTTACTCATTTTATTCTCAGTCATACTTGCTGCGCATTCAAATCCTGACCATCATAGTAAAATGCCTATGTCATGTGGAGACATTAAAGCAGGAAAGTAATTTGCAAAGAAGTTAGAAGTTAGAATGTCTGGTGCCAGACATGTTTTGTTTCCTATTTCTCAACTTTCTGACCTTCTTCCACATAAGCCATTTCACAGCATTTATTCAACCACTGTGCATACCACCTTTATACTCTATGCCTTTGCTGAATACAAAAGCATTTTCCATATTACCAAAAAATAATCATGCATATAAAGAAAATTTCAAGTGGGTGACTTTGCAGAACCTCTGGATATTCAAGTACTACTATCAAGAATATAAACTAGAGTTCAGAAAAAGGTCTTGCCTAGAGACAGATTTAGGTTATATCAGTGTGTAAGAGGAGGCAATTGCAATTAAGAATGAGCCAAGGAGTATGTGCAGGTAGATACTGCTTTCTGAAAAATCGTAAAGGACACTGAAAATAGAATGAATGATGGAAAAGGTGTTCACAGAAGTTACAGGGTTGTTGAAATAACCAGGAAAGCAGGTGATTATGGAAACAAAAGGAATAGAGGGTCTCTAGAAGGACGGTGATACAATGCTGTCACATGGCACCGTGAATTACAGCAAATGAACATTGAAAATATCCTTTGGATTTGGCAATTAGGAGATATTTGTTGATGTTAATGAGAATGATTTAAGTACAGGGAAGTTACAAGTTATGTTTTAGTTAGTGGGCTGAAATAAAGAAGTAAAGACAAACTATATAAACCACACATTTAAGAAATTTGCATGAAAAGAATGGGAAGTAAATAATATTTAATGATCTGAATTGCCTCAATATAATAAAATGAGTTTTCAATTGAAACTCTGAAATAGTCATTTCAGGAAATAGTAAAAGGCGCCGACCAAGGACTGACATAAGTTGGTGATGAAGACCCAAGTGATTTTGGATTTGTGTAACAAGTCTACCTGATCTTCACCAGCCTTCTTTATCAAAGTTGAACAGCCCAGATACTGGGCTAGAGAAGGTATTTTGTAATATTAATTTAGAGTTGAGTTTTCCTGGGAGATAATGCTAGTAAAATAAAGGAACAGTAAAATTAAAGTTGCTGGTAAGAACTCAGTTTTGATGGTCAAATACTACTACTAATTGTAACAATAATTAGCAATTACATACTTTTACAATATGCCAAACAGTCTTCACAAAATCCTCCTGAGGTAGCTACTATTCCTATCTTCAGTTAGATAAGGAAACCAAGGCACATAAAGGTGAAATACTATCCAAGGTCAAACACCCACAGAATTGTATAGCCAGGATTTAGACCAGAGTCCAGATCCAGAGTCTGAGCTCTTAAACATCACTAATGAATGTCACCACAGTGGTTATAATAAAGTGAAATCAATTTTGCCTTGTTTAACCAGAAATGAATTTATTGTGGGTGGAAGTCACATTACAAGACTTAGTTGGAACTTGTTCAGCAGAGAAGAGCAGATAGAAACTCCCTGTAGAATGGTTCAGGGAAGTACAGGACACAGACTTGCAACTTGCATAGGTAACATTATAGTGCTGTCAGTGTGCATAACCCTGAGTATTGGTAACTATCATTAAAACCTCAGTCACTGCGACCTCTGAAACTGGGTGTGGCTCATGCCACGCTGGCCACAGTGGATTTGATGTGGTGCCAGCTTTCTTCATCACTTTTTGCATCACTAATTTTCATTTTCCCATTTGGTATAATATGTCTGGCACAGCCTGGGATACATACCTACGCACTAGAGCCCAGGAAAGTTAGTATCTGTCTTCTAAGAGGGTGGTCATAGTAGCACGTTAAAAGGTGACCAGCAGCCAAAAGGAAAAATTAAAAAAATCAAAAAGGCTAATTTCCCATGCCATGAGGAGAGGGTGCCATGGGGAGGTAGGCCAAATCTCAGGCAAATCTCACTAACTGCCTCTGTGACCAAAGCCTCAAATGGGGGTGCTCCTGAGGGTCTAGAGCAATTTGTAAATAAAGACAAGACACAATTTACTGATGTCAGCACCGTCGGTGGGCCTTACCATGGAATATATGACAACCTATTTCTCCAATGTAACAGCGTTAGACTCATTTATAATTTCCTTACAAATGATTCTTCTATCACTTATTTGAACCCATATTTAGCACTGTACCCATTAAATATATGTCTGAGAGACTTAAATCCTTGGTCTGTTCATATGGCGGTTGAACATTGAATCTTAGAAGAGTTGTGGCCAACACCTACTCTCCAGATCTTTAGATTTGTTGAGGACAACTAACAAAATGATGATGATGGACATCGCCCTCCCAAAAAACAGAAAGTATCTACCACTGCAAGCAAAGCAGCTCCTTCCATCTGCCCCATAAGATCTAAGCCCCCTCTCAGCTGAGATAGAGCAGGCATCTCTATCCCAAAGTCCTCAAGGTTAAAGAATGAACAAACACAAGGGGAGAATGCAATTATGAAGAAGGTAAACTTATTGATATTGTAGCAATGGAAGAACAAGTAACATTGATATAAAGATAGTGATTACCAGAGGTTCTGAGGAGAGGAGGAAGGAATAATAGGTAGAATATAGGGCACTTTTAGGGCATTGGAATTAAGTGTAAACCACAATGTAAACTATAGACCTTGGTTAGTAGCAATGCTTCAAATTTATGCATCAATTGTAACAAATGTATCACATAATTTTAAGATGTTATTAGTTGGGGAAGATGTTGTGGGTGAGGTGAGCATGTGGAAATCCCTTATACTTTTAATATAACTTTTCTGTAATCTAAAACCACTTTAAAAATAATGTTTATTTTTATTTTTTAAAAAAGGCAAATGTCAGCTGTGTAGATGGTGCAGGCTGGGAGGATAGAAGTCAGAGAGAAAGTGATAGACTTGAAGTAAATGATGAGCTCAAAGGACTATAAGGTAAAAGAGCAGATAGAGTTGGGGAGAGAGAATAGAGAACATGGAGAAATGGCTCTACAGTGCCCAAGTTAATGGCAGCAAGAACACATTTTACAATTTTTGATTTTGCTCATCAACGAAATGATACCATATTATTATGATATCAACTAAACGCATGTTGGCATTATGTTCCTCATCTGCTTATTCAACACGTATTTATTTATAGCCTCTGATGTCCTAAACATTTCTCTTTTATGCAAGTTGAAACCGAATACCATGAAAACTGTGACACATTATTTTGGGTCAGATATTGTCAGCTCATATGTTTACTGTGAACACAGTATATCAGTTCAAGTCAATCTTGGGCTGTTAAGATATTTTGGAATGAAGACCATAAAGTATTGTCATACTTTCTTGCAAAAAATGACTTTAATCCCATAAGTTTTAGTTAGAATTTTTTGAAAGTCAAAAAAGAGACCCAGTGATAAGCAAAAGAACTTATTATAAAAATAAAGTAACATTTAATGAAAAATTGAAGAAAATTGATTGAAGTGATGGATGCGTGACTCAGTGATTACACCAAAAGTCACTGATTATACACTTTAGATGGATTGTACGGTTTATGAATAAGTTACAATAAAATTGACTTAAAAAATAAATAAATAAAGTAACATCTCACAGGTATCAAAAACAGGAATACATCTGGACTCTAGAAAAACAACACAAAACAAAACAAAGCACAATTGAACCAGGTAATTTAAGTTGTCTCTCAGTGCTTCTCTTTCTTTCATCTCTGCTACTCCTAGGAAACATTTACGTCTCAACACACTTACCCAGAGAAAAACTCTATTCTTATTCCCAGGTACCAGACAAGAAATCCATTGACATAGCTTATGCCAGTTGTTCCTCTGGGCCCATCACAGTGACCAGGGGAGCCATGTAACAGTGACAGTTACTGGTCCTGCAACAGTCATATAGACAGAAGGGAAAAAGAGAAATTCAATAGGTACAATGAAGGAAAACTATCTCATTATTTTGAATTAATATCCTTTGGTGGAAAACATAAAATGGGCCCATTAGTCAAACACTGAATATTCGCCAAGTGCTATACACATAATCTCATTTAAGCCTCATTAATCTCACTGAATGTATACATGTATCCCTACTTTGTAGATGAGGTAACTAAGCTAAAAGAAATTGAGAAGCAAGTCCATGATCACAGACTTATAAAATGAACTGTTTTAGGGTTTGAGGATACAAAGGTCAAAAATACAGTCCACAGCTGCAGAGAGCCCTCAGTCAATTAGAACAACCAGAAGAGTAAAAGATAATTATAATATAGTCACTGAGCCATAATATAAGGAACTTCAGGAGTCTCCAGAGGTTCATCTGTGGGGCATCAGACCATGTAGTGACCCAGTCCATCAGGAAAAAAAAATTCTGGGATTATAACTCTAGAATTTAAAAGTTGAATTTTCCCAATGAAGGAAAAAGGTAATGAATCCACGCAAAACAAACAAACAAAAAAAGCTAGGCAAAGATTTAGTAATTTAAAACAATATAGCATGTTGGGAAAACATAAGCATTTGAAATAGATGGACAAAGGATGTTAGGAAATGAGAATCAAGAAAGAGGAAGTGACCAGAACTTGCACAGCATTTAATATCATGTTTAGGAGTTGGATGTTATGAAGACACAATGATAAGTCTTTAAGAGGTTTTTTAAAAGGCATCACCCCTATTGGAATTGAATTTTTGAAAACTCATTGTGGCAAATATAAATAATTAATGGATCGAAGGTTGGCAAGACTAAAGGTTCGAAACCAGATAAGATTCATTGGCAGAAAATTCTGCAAAAGATAATGGTCTGAAGCTAAGACTCTAGCCACAGTGCTGATTCTCTCATTACCCCACACTACTCCTCCCTTGTTGAAAGGAGGAGTGAAAGGGTCACAAAGATTGAATTGAATTTGGAAAATTAGGATAGTCCACCCCACCCCAAAAGCAAAAAAATCCATTACAATGTCTGTAATATACTTTAAAATAGTTCCCCATAGACACTAGTTTAAATATGTATATTCACTAGTTAAGCAACATTCTATGAAGAGGCATAACACCTAATCCAGAATTTATACTCAAGGGATGGTCCACTGGAAGTATTCTGAAATGCGACATTTCAGAGTCACTACTAAAAGAATCTATGCGATCTTTAATTTGAGCGCATTGAGAGACTTCCCTACTTTAGCATAATGGATCTCAGATACAGAGTTGTTTGATAGTGGAATTTTGGGTTTTCTAATTAGATGAATGATTGTTAAAAAGAGCTCTCATTTATGACTTTACAGATCAAACCATGTGGGTTGGCAAAAGCAATTTAGAGAAGATATCGCACCCTTGCATACATACGGATAACATTAGAGAAACTCTGTTACAGGTACCTATAGCAATGGTACCTGTGATTTGAATCCTAAATGGTTCTGTGTACTGCCCATAGGACACAGTTGCTTGATACCAACTCTAAGTATCATAGAATCCTGAGTGTAGAATATTCACACATCTTCTGCAAATGACGCTTCCATACAAGCTGTGTTTAGAGTGTATCAAAAGAAAGCTGGAGCATCATTGAACTTAAAAAAGAAATGTGTGAATGATTTTGTGCCTAATAAAAATAATAAAACAGAATATGTGAAACATTTTGGTTTGAGATTTTGATTTTATTATTACCTGATACCAAGCTTCTGGTAGAAGTAGCTAATCCTCAGCCATCTCTAACTTTCTTAGCTATCATCATCTCCTTAAAACAAACCTAAGATTTATGCATGACTCTACTTATCTTTTACATATTGATCTAAGATCAATTGTCTGAACCTCCTAAACATTGGTTGCATCTTAAGGAAGGGAGCTGTGCAAATACAATTCCTAGAATCCCTTCCATATTGGTCACTGATCAGCTTTGGTCAATAGGAAATACTTATGGGAGATAGGAGATCTGGAAGAATGCATCAAAGCACTGAGAGCATAATTGAAAGAAGACCCAGCATCTTTAAAATGATCTGCAGTGGTTGTTTTCTGAAGAGAGAATATCATAGTAGGAGATGACCCCAGTGAAATGAGCTTTTTGAATTCAACAGGAAATGTTGGAATTTGGAACATGAGAAAACACAGATAGTAGCTGTTAACAGGAAGAGATAAACTAAGTAAAATTACCCTTCACAGGGACTTAAGACAGGTTGGCAATCAGTGTTTTGACTAATCGATCATTGTGCCTCTAGGAATGAAATAAATGAGAAGCCTACAAAAGAATTTTTGTATATATAACTGGGAAAACCCCTAAGTTTGGTGAACAAAAGAAAGACTTCCATGGTAGGTGGTTTGAAGCTTATAGGTAGCCCAGAGAAGGATGTTTTGAACCTTAATCCATTACCATTGATGAAATTACTTCAATTTTGGTGGCCTCCCCTTCAATAAGGATGTGTCTTAATCCTGTTACTAGAGTTTTTAATAAGTGTAATAAAATTTAGACACAGAAAGAGCCAAAGAAGGAGCAGCTGGAGCTGAAATAAAAGGAAACCAGAAAAGAAGGGACAGACCAGGAGACAGTTAATGTTTGCCTTGCCGTGGGACAACTAAGGACTAAGGATTACTGTTAACCAGTCCCAGAATGCCACATTCTTTCAGGAGAGAGCATCACCTCGATCCTTGATGATATCTTGATTTGAATTTTTCCTGGTCTCTCAAAACCATGAATGAATAAATTCCATTGTTTAAGTTGGCCCATTATATGGTATTTTCTTGTGCAGCCAAGGAAACTAAAACAAATGACTACAATTTAAAGTTATGGCCTGTCACTCTTTTTTTATTTTTTTATTTTTGTACATTTTGAGGCAGTTTAAACTAATTGGGAAAAAAAGGTATTATATATATATATACATAAATATATGTATATATGTGTATATATGTGCATAGTTTTCATTTGTCTTGCTATAGCCCAAACCTCATTGTACACAACTGAATTTCAAAGCATCACATTCCATGTTATGGGAAAGTTTTATGGTCATTAGTTAGTCCATTTCTTGTCGGTTTCTCCCCACTAGAACGGAAACTCCACATAGCACAGAAACGATGCAATCAGGTTCACTATTGAAAGCCAGCACTTATAACAGTGCAAAGTAAACATTTAAAATGGATGACAGTTCCTACTGCTGTCTGTAACATTCATTATTTTTTGTGTTTTTATGAATTTTGAATGGTAAAGTAAAAATGGGTCAGACATCATTAGCTACCAGCCACCTTAGCCCAGAAGTTACCCAAAATAGATTTACATTAGTAAGTGAAAAAGGAAATAAGTCGTATTCATATTCAGTTACTACAAATCTCCCTTTATTTGGAAAGCCCCTATAGTGCCATTCAACTTGGCACACATATCTCTTCTATCTTCCAACAATGATTATATACAAATCTGAAAAAGAATCTCTAGTCCATGATTCTGACAATGGATCACATCATTTATTTAAATATAATTTAAATACATTTTGTATTTGTGAAAAAACGAGACATTTTATTGTGTATATATATGTATGTGTATATTTATGAATATATAAACTGGATATATAACTGCATAGATTTTTTTACATACATTGCAGTTTGGTAGAAGTGTTATTATATGGTATTGGTGATTTAAGACATAGAAAATTAAAACTACCATAGGAATAAATGACTTTCACTTCCTTTTTTGTTTGAAGATTACTTGAATTTCATGGAGCTAGAATATCATTTTTTACAATGAGTAGGTTAAAAATGAGTGGTAATTTTTCATTTTACTTTTTCTAGTGCAAAAATGATATGAAGTGAGAAATAAATATTAGAGTTAGATATTACTAAAATTACTATTTTGAGAAAAGTGATACCGCATTTATTATATATTTATTGTCGGAAATTCTCATAAAGATAAAATCCAGCAATAATCTTTCTTGTCATAAAAAATGTAATGTTTTAAATTCTGGATTTGTTCTGCAATTTCAACATAAACATAAATAATTAAAGAATAATAAATTTCACTTTTAAAGATAATATTCAAATTCAGCAAAATAATTTGTTCTTTTTTTAAGATTTATTTTTTATTTATTTCTCTCCCTTTCCCCCATCCCAGTTGTCTGCTCTCTGTGTCCATTCACTGTGTGTTCTTCTGTGACCACTTCCATCCTTATCAGCGGCACCAGGAATCTGTGTTTCTTTTTTTGTTGCATCATCTTGCTGTGTCAGCTCTCTGTCTGTATGGCACCATTCTTGGGCAGGCTGCACTTTCTTTCTCGCTGGGCAACTCTCCTTGCACGTGGGGCTCCTTGGAGTGGCAGGGCACACCTTACATTGCATCAGCACTGTGCATGGGCCAGATCCACACGGGTCAAGGAGGGCTGGGGTTTGAACCACGGACCTCTCATATGGTAGGTGGACACCTTATCCATTGGGCCAAGTCCGCTTCCCTTATAGTCTAAAACAGTAAAATATTGCACATTACTGAAAATTTTACACTTGCCATTCACATTTTGTTTCCCTTATCTAAACATTAATAAAAAGAAGTGGTCACATAAAATGTCAGAACTGAAAAAAATCAAGCAATAATCTTGATATGTATAAAGAATTAATATTAGGTGCATCAATACCATTTTTGCCAGAGAATGACAAAAACTTTTTAAATTTTTTTTTTAAATATAGTCTAGGGGAGCAGATGTAGCTTAACTGGTGGAGCTCCTGCTTCTCATGTATGAGAGCCCAGGTTCGATCCCTGGTACTTCCTAAAAACAAACCAAGCAAACAAATGAAAAAATCAGCTCTCATTGGGGAGAGAATGTAGCTTGGTGTTTGATTGCCTGTTTCCCATGTGCAATAAGGTCCTGAGTTCAATCCCTTGTTTCTTCTAAAAAATTATATATATATATATATATATATATATGTATATGTATATGTATATATGTATATATATAGTCTAAGTCTTGTCCAAATAAATTAAGCAAAAATCAAATAAATTTATTAACTGTATGAGTAGACCTGCAAAAGAGTTTTATTTGAGCATACCTTCATTTTTTCAGACAAAGAAAATCTTATCTAATGCTTCTTCCAGGCTTATACTTATATTCTTTTCCTCTGAGACTTCTATCTTGTGTTTCAGCAGTAAATAATTTGCAAGAATTTTTATGAATCCATCAAAAAGGACTCAGAACATTTCACAGTAATGAATATTGGGTTGGTTCTCACACATTTGCAATAAATAAAGCAGAATTTTAAAGTGTATTTACCACTTTCATACATTTTTCGAATGGTTATACATCTTTGGAGTGCAAACCACTGACTCAATATAATAACTTTTTATTTCATTATTAGTACATTTAGATTGATAAATCTTATTTTTAAATTTCTTTTTAACTTATATTTCAACATATGATGTAACGTAGAATGATACTCATATTTATAAAGATCACATTTAGAGTTACTGAAAATAGTAACTTGCACTGTATATATGCTTGAGTGAATATGCTATTTCCATCTTTTTAATATAGAAATTTCATAAATTTAACAGATGACAAATATATTTGATCCTTGTTATTTAAATTCACCAAATACCTCAAATCTGTGACCCCTGTGAGTATGCTCTGTTCTCATCACTAGAACTTAAGATCTGTTCTAATGTGTTTTAAATAAATGGTATAAAAGAAAATATCATTAATTATTAATGATACACGAAATCTTTTACTAGTTTAGATCTCTTTCTAGAAGTGAAAAATCCAGAAAACATTGCAGAAACTCTCTGACTGAGTTATAAAATGCTGAATGCTCCGAGGTGGTAGGCTCCAGCCAATTGAATCACTTGCTTACCTTAGTTGCTGACCGTGTGACTTAACAGTATAGCCAATTGAATTGCTTCCTTACCTTGGCTGCTGACTGTGTGTTCATTCTCAAAACTTTGTTTGCCAGTGTTACCTAAAATTGCCATTATGCAATCTAATCCAATATTATACAAACCAATGATATAGCATTGTAAACAGAGAATTGTTTCATAAAATTCAAATTGGATACTATGAAAATAATAAATGAATGAATTTTGCTTGAAAATAAATTGTTGACCAGCTATGGGTAAGATAACCATAAAACATCAGCAGGAAACTTATAAAAGTCTCTAAGAATTCTCAATTCAGATTGTTATACAGACGTCTATAAGTTATTGCTCTACAAAGAGAGAGAAACTTGAAATCATGAACATAAAAAATTGGCAATGTTAAAACAGTGGGTGGTTCATTTTGCAATATTTTGATTTTTTTTTCTATGATAGCCTATCTGATTAAAGCCAACAAACTTGGTCTTAATAAGAAAAATAGAAAAGTATTTTTAATGTTGACCAAACATTCAGAAACACTAATCCTACTAAATGTTTACCAAAACAGTCATAAAGAACTTTGACACATAAAGATATTACTTTAATGGTTGCAAAATTGTTTATCTTGTTTCAAGTATGTTCACTACCCTATCTGACAATGAGAAATGAAGAAGAAGGTGGCCATAGCTTAAGTGTTGCCTGAGCAATGGCACAAAGTAGAGGCCAGAAAAAGCAGTCTAAACTACATAGGGACAATTAAATTGCAACAAGACGGGAAACGGACTTTGGCCCAGTGGTTAGGGCGTCCGTCTACCACATGGGAGGTCCGCGGTTCAAGCCCCGGGCCTCCTTGACCCGTGTGGAGCTGGCCCATGCGCAGTGCTGATGCGCGCAAGGAGTGCCGTGCCCCACAGGGGTGTCCCCCGCGTAGGGGAGCCCCACGCGCAAGGAGTGCACCCATAAGGAGAGCCACCCAGCGTGAAGGAGGGAGCAGCCTGCCCAGGAATGGCGCCGCCCACACTTCCCGTGCCGCTGACGACAACAGAAGCGGACAAAGAAACAAGACAACAAGACGCAGCAAAAAGACACAGAAAACAGACAACCGGGGGAGGGGAGGGGAATTAAATAAATAAATAAATTAAAAAAAAAAAATTGCAACAAGAGTATTAGTATAAAGGGGGAAAGGAAATTCTTTTCAATAATTATTCTGGAGCAACTTACTGTTCCTGCAGAGGAAACAAAAACACCTAATGCCATGCACAAAAATAGTTCAAAGAGTGTCACAGACTTAAATGTAAAAGCTAAAACTATAATATATCTAGCAAAAGGTACTTGGGAAATATATTTATAAATTTAAGGTTGTCAAAGATTCTTAAATAGGGCACAGAAGGCATGGATCATGTTTTTTAATGAAAAAGTAAATTTAAAAAAAACAAAAACATCTACTCTTCCAAAGAATGGTGAAAGAAATTAAAATTATAGAATCAGAGAAAATATTTGCAATACATACACCTGAAAAGAATTTACATCCAAAATATATAAAGAAATATTATTCAACAGTAAAAAATAATGAAGTCCTGATGCATGTGACAACACATATGAACCTTGACGATATCATGCTTAGTAAAATAAGCCAGACACAAAAGGACAATATTGTATGAGTTCACTAAAAATTACAATAAGCAAACTCACAGAATCAGAATCTAGAATAAAGGCTACGAGAGGCCAGGGTGGCATAAGGAATGGGAGGTTAAGGCTTAAAATGTATAGTGTTCCTCTTCAGAAGGTAATATTTTGTTATTGGATGGTGGTGAAAGTAGCACAACATTGTGAATGTAATTAAGAGCACTGAAATATTTTATCTGAATGTGATTAAAAGCAGAAATGATAGATTGCATATATAGTAATACAATAAATTAAAAAAAAATCTATGGACGTATATTACAAAACAGTGAACCCTAAATTGAACTATGGACTATAGTTACAAGTATAATTATAAAAATGTGCTATCATCAATCCTAACAAATATTCCACAACAATGCAAGGTGTTCATAACAGGGTGGTATATGGGAATCCTGTATTTTATGCATGATTGTTCTATAACCCCATACCTTTTTTAATAAAGAAAAAATAAATAAAAGTTATATGTTCTTTTTACTTAAAACACTGTTAGTAAAGAATTCTGTTACCTGCAGCTCAACACATGCATAAAAATAAGATTATGGGCAAAGGGAGATAAAAGAGCTCAGAAATTTAACTATATGACTAGTGAAGAAATGACATTCATTAATTAACTCATCCAAGAATATAGAGAAGACAAAGCTGACTTCTCATCCACTGGTAAATAGAAAAGGCCTGACATACTAAGAGAAAAAAGAAATAAATGACATTACAGCAATTAGATAAAAATTAACAGATATTGTTGACAAATGCAATTTGAACATAAGGAAAATTCTTGTCACTAAAGTATAGAACCCAAAATTATGGTGGAAATGCACCGAAAGCCGTAATAGGAAAGACTTGTCTTAAAATGGAAGAGCAGATCTGCAGTCAGGAAAAGTACACTATGTTTCTGAAAGTAAACCAATTTACAATAAGACATATGCTCAATTGATTGCATTTCAAGAATTAAAAAAAAATTAGAGACATGTAAGCAGCAATTGAAACTTTTTTACAGGGTGAGAAAATATGAGTAACCTCAGAATCCTTCATATTTAGTTCCAAAGTTATTCAGTTAATAACTGACAATTTAGCAAAGTCAAAATTTCTGGAAAAATAAAGGATCATTTGTTTTCCTTGGGCAAATTTGGTTGATGTTGGCAATAACCTAAGTGAAGCATAAAGAGGACAAATGCTCTAGGAAGTAGCAGGGAAATAATTATGTGTATGCCACTCATATTTTTACTTGTATTTTATGAATCTGTACATCTTTCCCTTTTTAATTAAAATGATTAAATTATAACATACTTTTTGTTTTCAGGGGCTGATTTTGCAGTAAAACAATAGCACTATTCACTACTGAGAAGTTATTTATATAAATGACTTACATATAAAGTAAAGACATTACTTGGTGACTTCTGGTCAAATAATATATACATATGGAAAGCAAAATATGCTTCCTTAATGCTTCATTATTGAATGAATATTCTCTTTTTGGAAATGACTCAATTTAAGCACCTTTATATTTGGCTGTTGAAAGAGCTAATTTGAAATGTAGAATTTTCAAAATTAGATTATGATTCCAATCACTCACAATATAACTACACAGTGAAAAAACAAATAAATGTTCACATGCAATGAGCTGGTAATTAAAAATCAATGCAATTCTAATCTTTGAACTCTTAGAACTTTAAATGACAGATTTCTTGAATTAGCACTAATGCTTAGGACAGAAAACGCAAATCGTCAATTACATAAACATGATAGTAATTTATATACTTTCTCTCATGTAAAAGTCAACAGATGGGGTTCAGCACTGATATGACAGGCTGATGATTATGGCGATCCAGTTACTACCTTCTTTTTATTCAACTGGAATGGATTTCTATTTCCAAGTTTTACTCATCGTTAAATATAGCTGCTTCGTCTTCCTTCCTCTTAACTCCATTACAGCCAGCCAAAAAGAGAAACAGGAAGGAGAAAGTCCTGGCTTTATTCCACTACGTTTCTCTCACCTTTCCTCTAAATCCCCACTGTCCAGAATTTAATGATAGGCTTACATCTAGATACAAAGGGGAAAGGAGACGGGGCTTTTTCTTAGCAATCTATACCCAGGTATAATTTTTGAGGTATTGTTACTAAGGATGAATGAGGGAGGACATTAGAAAATATGAAACAGTCTACCACAAATAGCCACTTGTTTGCTATAATAATTTGCTTTTTATTTTAAAAAGTAAAATTCACACAAACATTCTTAAATTTGTATTCACCTAATATCAATAAAAAACAAAGCAGTTTGTAATCTTGCTTGCGTTCTTCCCATGCTCAACTCTTTGAATTTACTATTTTTTTAAGCGACAATCTGAGGTCACAAATATACTTTTTAAAAAATCTCTTTTTTTCATACTTTTTAGAACTGCTCCCCCTCCCTAGGCTGTGCATACCCAATGTTCTCAGTGGACATAAATCTAGGCTAAGGAAAGTAATTTGCAATCAAAACTTGAGGATAAAGCCAGGAATGAACAACCCCAACATTTGGATTTCTCAAAAATTCATGTGCAGACTGCTTTTCTCTTCAGTGAGTCCTACGAGAGCAAGAGTGATTGTTCTGAGTTGGATTAAGCTGGCCCTTGATGCAAGGCCTGGGTAAAGCTGAGTAAGATTTTCCATCCAAACAATATTTACCATTACATATTAAACAAAACCTCAATTTGCAAACCCACTTATGTGCAGTCTTTTCTTTTCATTTTTAGACAATTTCTCTTCCCAGCCTGTTTATACATTATTTCATTTGTTTCTGTGGTAAAAGAAAAAAACAAAACAAAACTGATTTACCAGTGCTCATTTTTAATTCTTATGACCATTATTTATAAAACATTTATTTATATATTTCTATTTTAGCATCCTCATCATTATCAATTTTCTATGACCAAGAGAATTATTTTTACTTATTTCTCTTATAGTGATCTAAAGTATGCCATTTGACATTTTTGCAGAGGCTTTCAAACCTGAACATGTCTTTGCTCTGCATTTTCATATGCTTGGTAGCATTCGAAATGATCACATTTCAACTGTTTTTCATTCAAAGTTTTGTAAGCATTATATTTCTTCTGGAATTTATTTTATCAAAGGAGAGAGCTGAAGCAGCTTGATTTTTTTGCTTCTTAGATAATCATTTTTAAAATGTATTTAAATACATTTATTTTTATCTTCTCACTCAGTTTTGATCACGGAATTGTTTTCTAGTAAGTACCCACACCTTTCACAACTCCAAATGACAGCTTTCTTCAATGACGCTGATGTGAATGGCACACTCTTGTAATGTGCAGTAGACAATCTTCAGGCCATTAAAATTGACCTGAGCTCCAATGAGAACATAAATGGTTTCTCCAATCATAACTTTGATTATTGGTTCTGATATGTTCCATATATTTACTTTTTCTTGTTCTTCCTCAATCATGACTTAGATTTCTATGCTCAAATTTCTGTGTACACTCCTCTTTTGTTTTTCATCTCTTTTCATTTTCTTTAGATTCTGGAAATGCTGTTGAAGGTTATTTTTCTGAATTATTAAGTTAAATTTCTTCAGTGTCAATCTGCTTTTCACTATTACCATGAACATTTTATTTGACAGTTATTTCTCATTAATATTCGTACATTTCATATCCAGGCCTGTTCTTGTTTAACAGAACTAACATTTCTTCTATATTATTAAGAATAAGAAATGAATGTATTCTACATTTTTCTTTTGTTCATGAGCAAAATTCAGTTCAGGGGAAGATTTTTTTCTTAACCATTGCTATTTTATTTCTCTCTCCTATATTTCATAATGCTTTCTTATACACCAGTTGACATTTACTATTAACTTCTATTAGAATTGTTCTGCTGATATTTGTTCATGCTCTTTCAATGGATGTATGTGTTCTTTTAAAGTCCTTTGCCTGTATGGAATTGCTAAGGAAGGAAACGCGCAGGGTGGGTGAACAGTGAGGGTGTGCTTTTGAACTGTCTCCACAGCAGTTTGCTGGATACTGGTGGAAACCCCTAGGTGACTTGAAACTAAAGGGCAGAATATCATGTAAAGCAGGTATGGCTGGAATTCAGCACATGCTAGTTTCTGTACTTAACTTTGTGTACCATTTTAAACGTTTTAAAGAAATGCAAAGAATACCAAAAAGTAGGTGCCAGTGGGTTTTACCTTAGTACATATAGCAACTTATCCCCAGAATGTATCAGAGTTGTGTCCATTTATAATTTTACCACACATGGTTCTTATGGTCCTTTTATTGAATGATACCCTTTATATATGTGTCACAGAGACTTAAATCTTCTGACTGTTCATATGCTGATTAAGCCCTGAATCTTAGCAGAGTTGCAGCCAACACCTACTCTCCAGTTCATTGGACTCACCCTGGACAACTAACAAAAGGATGAATGGATTACCTCCATCCCAAGAAACAGAGAGTATCTGCAACTGCAAGCAACACAGTTCCATCCATCTGCCCCCTGGGATCAAAGCCCCCTTGCAGTCGAAAGCAGGGTGGGCATCACCATTCCCAAATCCTTAAGATTGAGGAATGAACTAACACAAAGGAGGAATGCAACTACAGACTAGACATTCTGGTAATGGAAGAACTTGTAACTGATATAAAGACAGTGGTCGCCAGAGGTACTGAGGGGAGGGAGAGGGAAGAATAGGTGTAACTTGGAGCATTTGGGGAATATTGGAATTGTCCTGCATTATATTGCAATGACAGAGACAGGCCATTATACATTTTGTCAAAACCTATAAAATTGTGCAGTACAAAATGTAAACAATAATGTAAACTATAGACCATGGTTAGTAGCAATACTTCAATATGTGTTTATCAGTCATAAGAAGAGTACCATACTAATGACAGAAGTTGTTAATGGGGAAAAATGTGAGAGGGGAGGGGATGAGGTATATGAGAATCCCCTATATTTTTTATATAACTTTTATGTAATGTAAAGCCTCTTTAAAAATAAATTAAAATAATATAAAATAAAGTAAAATTAAATTAAATTTTTAAAAATGGGAAATGCATCAGGAAAAAAAAAAATAGGTGACAAATTCCAGAGGCCTAGAGCCATAGTTCAGAACACAATGAGGAATAGGCCAGGGATTATTGTTGCTGCCCTCAAGTATATACCTCACAGGATTTATATTTATGACTAAAAAATTGGAAGGCAAAACAAAAAACAAACAAAAACCACAACTACTGGAGATTTTTCACTATGTGTCTTCCCATGGCAGCATTAGCCAGAGTCAGTAAAGGTCACAAACTTGGAGAATTAGATTGGCAGATTTTCATTGCCAGAGAGCAAGGCACAAATTGCTTTAGAAGCCGGTAGTGATTCTTCTTAGCGTATTTTGGTCAAGGAAAAATGACAGGGAAGTACAAAGGGGATTATTTGTAATTCCAACACATTCCCTAAATGCCTACACAACATATTCCCTAAATGCCTACTAAAAAATGCTCACTTGTTTCTCACTGGAAAGTTGTTCACTTGTCTTTCATTTTCAAATAGATGAACAGATAGGTTATTTACAAATAAGGTAAAGTGATACAAGGAGCAAGCATTCCTTCCACTTCCACTCTCTTCCATCTTTCTTTCCCATGGTAGGATAGGCAGAAAAATGTGTTGTTCCCTAGTTAATGTCACCAGTGTCTCCCTCTGGGAACTATATCAAAAGAACAAAGAGCCTGGACACCAGGAATCAAAGGTTATATTGGAAGATCCAGTTGGAAAGAATGAAACAAAACCTGCCTCTGGGGCGAAGAAGATGAGTGAACACACCTCAAAGAATTTAATACCCATGTTACTTGCAGAAAAAGGAAAGGAAGTGAATTAGTTTCAAAAGTGTAGAAGTAACTTGAAAAAGCAATCCCAACCTGGGCAAAAGATGATGTGCTGGCTTTGATAACTGGGGCTTGTAGGTAAAAGGAAAGAAACTCTGGGAAGTTACTGAGTCTAACACAGGACTGGGTAAATTGGGAACTGCAAATGGGACATTGAATCCTGGCAGGAAGCCTGGATCAAAATAGGCCTAGATCACCACTGTGGGAATTTAGGGAAAGAATAAGCTCAGCACAACAGATGAAACATGTTGCTTTGTTTTCCAACAGAGACTGTAACAACCAATGTTTCCTCACATTCAGTAGAGGAGACAACTTGGTTTCATGCTAGGAAACAAGTCTTTTGTTTCTCTCTCTACCCATACCTCACATAGCCCCAGTTCCTACCACCTCACAGCTTCCTGTTACATTAGCTTACCGTGATCTCTAAGTGCAAAGGGTTGATGCTGTCTTCAGGTAGGGCCAGAGTATTGAGTCCCTCAGTGCAAACATCTCAGCCTGCTCCACCTTTACACACTGGGTCACCTATTACAGGGGATTATCTACACACGTTGGTAGAAGATAGTCCAATGATATGCCATTCTGAAAAGACAAATTTATAGAGAAAGCACAAAGATTAGTGATTACCAAGGTTTCAAGGGAAAGATGTAGTGGTGGATACATGATACTACCCATTGTCAAAACCCATAGAACTGTACAACACAAAAACGTGAACTCTATTGAGAATTGGAGCTTATGCTTAATGTGAGTAGCATTATTAATAGGTTAATTGTAAAACTGGAAATGAGTAGAGTTGACAGTAGTACATTGTAATGAGTATAACTAACACTGCTGATTTATAAACGTGATTGTGACTGAAAGGAGAAGTCTGTAAACATAAATTTCAATTGAACTGAAACTAGAGAATCTAGGGAATGTGTTATCATAGTGATTTTGGTGGTGGATTAAGATTGCGGTTATTAGTATAAATATAAGAATGCTCTTCTTTTATAAAGTGCTAAGAATATGGTAATACACAGGAAAATTACAACTAATGCAGCTTATGGATGATATTTAATGGTGATATAATATTTTGCAGCAATGGCAAGTATATACTTCATTACGAAGGGACAACAGTAGGGGAATAAAAGGATGTATGGAATTTTTCCTTTTGGAGTGATGAAAAGTTTTATAATTGAGGTGATGACAACACAAATCTGAGATGAAAATGCGAGCTATCGAGTGTACTCTTAGAATGGATTATACAAAGCCTGGAACTGCATAAAATAGTGAGTCCTATGGTGGAAGATGGGCTGTGGTTAACAGAACAAATATGAAAATGTTTTCTCATGAAAATGTTAATATTGAGTGGGTTGGGAAAAAACACACCAAGTGTAAGATATGAGCTATAGTTAGCAGTAATAGTTTGATGATGCTTTTTCATAGTTCGTAAAAAATGTTTCACATGATAAAAGGTGGTGGGGAGATATATGGGAGTCTTGTATGATAATATACATGTTTGTTTTGTAAATCCACTAATTTTACTATACACTTATTGTTTATGTATGTTCATGTAAGAATGATATACTGAAACAAAATTTTATGTTTAAAAAGTGAACCCTAATGTAAGCTGTGGACTTTAAAATTATGTATCACTATTGGTTTATCAATTGTAACAAATGTGCCACAATATTGCAAAGTGTTAATAATAGGAGAAACTCATAGGAGAGGATGGAGGGTGAATATATGGGAACTTCCTGTACTTTCTGCACAATTTTTCTTTAAACCTAAAACTACTCTATAAATGGTCAATTAAAAATGGCTTGCTAGAGCTCTTGTGGAAAGTTTTCTTAGTGATTTTATGGAATATCTGATCATCCAAAAGCAAAAATAACTCTTTATCTATCTATCCCCAAAATAACTTGTTCATAAAGAACATGGGCAGAACAGTGTCAAATACAGGTTCTCCCTGGCGTCTATATGCAGTTCATTTGAACTGGGAGTTGTCAAATTATGAGGTAGTTCCTATCATACTGTTATGCAGGGGTCTCTTAAAATGAGCCTGTGGTGAGCAATGTTTGATGGCTGGCATTCTCACTGATCCATCAGTAAGATACTGATTCCTACACAAAGATAGAAAACAATGTGTTTCTAAGATGCAGTAAATCCCTCAAAGTACTCATAGAGGAACGATTGAGCAGAAATTGGCATACCTAGGATCATGCAGGTTGGTGTTGACAGTCAAGGAAACAAAGGCATAATTATGAGACAAGGTGAACATCAGGAGTTTGGGAAGAGAACCTGTAAAATAAATGGGGAAATTGCCAAATACATATCTGAGGATGGAGCTAAGGACCAAAGAAAATGGCTAATATAACAAGCAATAGGATACCATTAAAGGTGAAGATCTTACACACTACCATTAATTAATGCTCTCACCAGGAGCTAATGTTCATAGTCTCTCACATATGCATTGGTTCTGGCCAAGGGTCATTTTAGGAAGGATGTTCAGCTATTAACATTCATTACTTTTTCTTGAATTTGTTTTTATTTGATGTCATCACCAAGAGGAAACATTGTGAAAATTTTAAAGAAAATTTATTTTAAATCTAAGGAAAAATTTCTCTGGACATTAAAACCATCTTTTTTCCATGGTGAATGTGTGTTTGTGAAGTGTGTGTGTATATGGGAGCATATACAGAATTTCAGCTTGTCTACGAGGAAAGGCTAGAGGCACCTCATTTTCTGAATTGTTTTAACATTCATTGATGTAAATATTTTGTGGAAGAATTAAATTCCATAATTTGTACATTGGGACTAGGACAGAGACGGATTCTTGAATAAAACATAATAATGTAATATGAATATCATGAATAGGAATAGTAAATTGCACACATTCAGTACACACATTACTAGAATTTGTAATAGGCATTCTCTTATCAGGCTTCTTGTGATTCTTTGGAAATAGTTATTATTATTATTCCCATTTTATAGATAAGGAAAATGAGGTTTGGAGAGAAAGATGATTATTCCAGGTAATAAAGCTGGGATTTTACATAGTTCTTTCTGAATCCAAAGACCACGATTTCTCTGTTACAATAGCAGCATGTCTGAGGCACCACCTAAAGTCCTCCAGAACTGAGGTAAGTCTTGAGTTGGTCCAATTTTTTTTTTCTTTTACATCTCAAATATCCAGGATATCCAAGAATGCAATGGAAATTTTGAGAGAAAAATCAGCATCTCAGAGAAGCTGGAAGATCTGTAAGCATCCCTCACATCACACATCAAAGAAATGCCAATCCAACCATCTGGAAAAATGGTTTAGGAGTCTTCAGGACCATACTTGGCAAACTTTCTTTTAGGAACTCTCATACATTCCATATTCACTTGGGACAATCTCCGAAAATGGATGGATAATTGTGACTCTCAGTCTGAGCTGGATCTGAACAAGCCACAAAAGCAATATGGAAAATGGAGGTTCATGTAATTAGTCCAACAGGAATCATCACAACTCCACTGAAGTTCTCTCACCAGTTTGTTCCTGACACTCAAGTGAGAGATTAAAAAGTCTTCATTTTTAAGAATAGGGTCCCTGACATGTAGAACTGGACTAAAAGCAAGCACGCTGAAATGAGGGCAAATAAAAGAAAACAGCACAGTGGGAAAGAAACAAATCACACTCATGTGCAGAAGAGAAGGCACTTACATAAGATTTCAGTACCACTCCCACAGTTCATCTAGAAGCAGAGCTGCCTATTCAGAGGGGTTTTGAATCAGATGTGTGCATAGAAATAAGCTTGTATGCCCATTTTTACCATATATTGTCACATCCTATTGTTATGCCATTGCTTTTGCTAAAAACTCCAGTAAAGAAGCTAATCAAAGCACAGATGCCAATAGCTCCATTTTCTGGCTTGGATTTTTGCAATTTAATTCTTTAAAATACT
Source organism: Dasypus novemcinctus (assembly GCF_030445035.2). Lineage (NCBI taxonomy): Eukaryota > Metazoa > Chordata > Mammalia > Cingulata > Dasypodidae > Dasypus > Dasypus novemcinctus. Next base: position 72,083,456 of record NC_080673.1, on the reverse strand, counting down.
TCTTATTTTCAATACTTTTATTCAAAGACAATCAATTCACCAGTTTCACAGTTTAGTGAAATCTTCTGGTGTAAATATAAAATATTAGTGAATAAAAATATCATTAGAGTCTTTCCTCTTCCTCAAAGTACAGAGTCAACACACGGGAGTAAATTAAATTATGGCAGAAATTAACAAATATAATTTGAACAATGTAACAAATAAACAAGAGTTATTGAAGGTATGAAATAATAAAGCAACTTTATTTTTCTCACCAATTGTCCCTTTAATTTATTTTTTCAGTGGAACTAGGTTTATCCTTGCCTGCGGTTGAAAACTCTATTGCTTTCTAACCATTCTTAGGTAATGTAATTCCCTTTTCTCAGTTAAAGTTACAAAGCATGCTTAAATTCATTCTTTCAATTGTTCAGACTTGAGATTTTAATTTCAGAACAGAGATGTAGAGAGTTTGAAAACACATCACTTCCACTGTTACATAAAGGAAAATGTTAGATAAATTTCAAATATTGATAACTTATGTTGTATACATCAGATAATTGAGGTCACAGGAAAAAAAGAAATCTGAAATCTAGATTAAAAGAGTTGCCTGTAATGAAAAAGAGAACCTGACCTTAAATATGGTAGTAAAGTATTTGACAGTAAATATCCATAAGCACTTTTAATTTTGTATTACTTATAAGTCCATTAAAACTTAGCAAACTTTTTGAAAACTTGAACACCTTTCATTGCTTTTTTTCAGACTCATTTTTCATATATAATAAACCTAGACAAACAAAATTTACTTTATATAACTTTATATACCTGTTCTGGTTTTGGTTTTCACTACCTTCTTTCACATCCAACCAAATAAATTGTTAATTCACTACTCTCAGGTATCCTTCATTAACAAAACACATTTCAATACCTTGTGTATGTGGTCAAATTTTTCTGCCACTATTGCTTGTAATAGAATTTTAATCAGATGTGTTAACTGTAATTCATATTCAAAATCAGTGCTTCTGCTTCACAAAGAAATTGGCAGGTAGGTGATCGATGATTGTCTGTCATACACAAACATCTAAGCTACCAGAAAGACTTATAAGTATAAAGTATACAATGCCCTACATCCACCCACATTCCTTGTGCACGTTCTAAAAGTGGCAAAAATGACCACATCTTTTAACAAGATCTAGAGGAATAAATATACTAGAACATACAAGTAAGAAGCAAACACAAATATACACACACAGGATGACACCATAAACACACACATATCATTACTTGGAGAGCATTGATTCAATATTCTATCTAACAAGTATCCAGTTATACAAAGATTATACACCTATTAACTTATCTGCATTATCCATTAATTACTTTAATATTAGTTCAAGTTTTTAAAAATTAAGAACTAAGTTTCTTAGATATTATCTTTTAGCTGAGATGCTACTGAACTACTCCTCATTTGAAATGATTTCAGAATTCCAAAAAATATTTAATTCAATAAAATTCAGTATTTGCCAAAATCAAAAACAGTATGTAGACACAATTCTTAGTTGGTAAGTAAATAAGTGTAATAAGTTTTAGACTCAAAAGATAAGTGTCTTAATGAAAAAATCTTATTGAAATTATGCATTGTATTCCATATGGATAAAATTGGAGAAAAAATCATATGCATATTTACTTTAAAACAAAAAATATTAAATCAGTTTAATTTGTCCAAAGATTTACCCTTTCCTATAAGTATTTGAATTGTTACAAATTAATTTGATAGCAGGTTTCGTAAAAAGTAATCTTTTTTATAAAAGACTAGCAGATATAATAAATTAGAAGTTCATTTTATTTATTTTCTAGGAATTTAAGGAGACTATTAGCTCACTCTTAAAGGTATCTATATACCAGTCAGAAAGTAACTTATTTTAATAATATTAATAATCCAATTTAATAATACCTCCAGAAGTTGGAAAATATTTCATACTCATAGAACAACAGTGGAAGGCTTTTCTGAGTTATAGATAAACAGACAATGAATAGATACATCTTCAGTTGTATAACTTTGGACATGAGTAAAAAATAAGCACTGAACACAAAAGCTGATTCAGATCAAAGAGATGTTTTTCTTTAATGTGGACACAGGATATCTTCTTAATTGATTTGAACTCAAAAATCGTGAATAAAGTCAGACAAAATAACCAAAAATGGATTAACAAGCCATGTCTGTTTTTCCTCATTCAGCAGGAAATGGATACTTATTCCAATAAAAACCACCAAATGATCCTAAGTCATTAACACTGATTCTCAAACTCTGCTACTAAAAATCAGGAATAACTTATGGACCTTTCATAAACCAGATTATTATCTACAAAGTGTGCTCTTTCTACGTGCAGTAGACCCCAATAGACACAATACAGATCCTCTAGCATGCATTTTTGAAAGGGACACTGCCTTGACCGTGACTTGGACAAGAAATAGAAGCTCACTCACTAATGCTTTTTGACTGGCTCCCTCAAGAAAACCCGCTTGGGCATCATGGTAAGGTCTTCAGAAATTTTAAATTATAATTTTCAAATATAAAAATACAAGCCATAAATCATACAAATATAAAATGAGCATGACAAGGTTCTATCAACTCAATAATGAGGAATTAATTAAAATGGCAAATCTCGTTTTAAGAACATTTGAGGAACTTAGTATTTCTAAGAAATATTTTTATATAAAAATATTAGAATAAGATTAAGTTGCAGGGGAAGCGGACTTGGCCCAATGGATAGGGCTTCCACCTACCATATGGGAGGTCCATAGTTCAAACCCCGGGCCTCCTTGACCCGTGCAGAGCTGGCCCATGCGCAGTGCTGATGCGCACAAGGAGTGCCCTGCCACACAGGGGTGTCCCCCACATAGGGGAGCCCCACGCGCAAGGAGTGCGCCCCATAAGGAGAGCTGCCCAGCACAAAAGAAAGTGCAGCCTGTCCAGGAATGACACCACACACACAGAGAGCTGACACAACAAGATGATGCAACAAAAAGAAACACAGATTCCCGTGACACTGACAACAGAAGCGGACAAAGAAGGAGATGCAGTGAATAGACACAGAGAACAGACAACCGGGGTGGGAGGGGAGTGAAATAAATAAATAAATAATTTTTTTAAAAAAAGATTAATTTACAAATAAAATTGATTAGTGGCCTACAGGGCAAGAAAATCATAACCTTTTCAAAGGGACAGAAATGTACAACCTTACATGTAATTTCTCAGGGTCTAGGCTTGAAGCAATTAGAACATAGTTTCTTTCCCCTACAAATTTTTCTAATTTATAATAAATTTTTAAAAACTATTATTGAAATAGTCCTTAAGTGTGCCTATAAAACAATGCCGGTTGACATGTAATCTCCTTTGCCTAATTTCCAAATTTTGGATATGTTTTCTTGATGCAATTATTTAGTCTTTCTAGATAGTGGTCATTGGCATTTTCCTGGAATATTTTTAAAGTGGCATTTAATAGGGATTCCCATGAAATCGGACATAAATTCAAATGTGTCTCACTATGTTAATTTTATCTTCCAGAAATTATTATTGCTTTCCTTATTTCATTATTCAAAATGTCATCTTTATTTTCTAACCATTTAAAAATACTTCAAGAATTCAGGATGAAAATTGATTTTAATCTAACCCAATTTGAATTATCATACTTTTCTAATAAAAAAGACATCAATATGTACTGCTTTAGGGAATAAAAGATGAGTTAATTTTGTGAATGATACTGAATTAATATTGCTTATTAATACTTTATTATTTCCTTTCAGTAAGCAGCAAATTATTAATGAACAATTAGATTTATGGTCAATTTACAATTTATAGTTAGTTTCTTTCAGAAAATCATTAATAAAAGGGCTCAGAAGCAAATTATGCAAAATCTATGCAAACAAAATTTAGTGATCTACGCTAGAAAATAAAGGAGCAATATGAATAAAATATTAGAGAATCACACATATACACACACATCACATCAATGACATGGGATTTTATTTTATTTAGTTTTTATAAAGCAGTCACACATTTTTGGCATTTATATTACTATTTACTAGTCTTGTTAGATATTTAATACTACCTTCACTTTTGTCATTTTCTTTCATTTAAAATACATATTTGAATAGTCAATATTCAAATATTCAAACACATTTTCTTTCATTCAACATGTCATAAATTTAAACTTGCCAAGAATATTCAATTATTTAAACACATTATGTTCACAAAAATTGCTCTAAAGTATTAGCTTTATTCCTCTCATTGATAATGTAAGGAGATGTCTGTCATTTATGTCTAGTGTGTTTAAGAAACAGAAGAAGAGATAATCCCTGAAGATATTATCAGTAATGAGCACTCTGACATGTTTCACATATCAGTCATTATTTTTTTGAGTAATATTCTAAAACAATGGAATCCTGAAGATAAGCTCTTATTTTTCTCTGAAGACAGCAGTTTCTGAGGATAAAAGAGTACACAGAGAAGGAAAGTTCATCATTATTTTATTATTTTTTACAAAAACAGTTTTTTATTCATGTCCTCAATTTGCACACATAGTGATTTACTTACACACACACACAAAAAAATGCCCATTTTTTTTTTTTTTCTTGAGGGTGGTTTTCATATTTGTACTACTCTTCTTTTCTTCCTATTTTTTTTATGGGAACTGAATGAACTAAAAGTCAAATTACTTTAAGTAAAAGCAAGGCAGAGGATTGTCTATTACTTTCTACATTCTTTTTTTTTTTTTAATTATCTTTGCCTGCATTTTCTGGTAGGCACTCCTCTGCTTCTTCTTGAGAATTAATGGGAGATTTACTTCCTACTTATACTGGCGAGTAATCACCAGTTACATGAGGAAGGAGATACACAGATGGAAGGTATTAGTCAATCTCTTGTGCCCTGTTGGAATTCCAAGAAAGATGGGAAGGGAGTGGGCTGGAAAACACACTCTATGTTTGATTAATAAGAAATTGGTATTTCAGGGTTTTATAAAATCAGAAATAAGAAGTAATAAACTAGATTAAATCAACTACATTTAAGGTTCATATGATCTCCTAAGGTTGGTGGAAAATTGCTTTTTTTTTAAGCAATGGTAAAGTAAGAATTTATTGTAAGCAGAGAACTAATTAGTCAAGAAATTCTTGGAATCTCTTTTCAGTTTATAGCAATTAGTTGTTTGAATACAGCCTTTGGTAGCAATTAACTTTGAGGTAAAATCCCCTTTAAACTATTTTTGGATAATATTCATAAGACTATCAGCAATTGTTTTCCTATAAATAAGTTTGTGTTATTTCTTTGGGCTTTTGCTGTTGCTACATAACATTTTTTCCAAGTAGCAAGGCCATCTTTTCATTGTTGTTGAAGTAATTCAGGGACTAGAAGGATGGAATAATAAATGCATTCCATTATTTCTGGTAGATGAACTAGGACAGAAAATGAGATATCCTGACTCAAATTATCTTGTGACTTATCATTTAAATACCATTCCCTGAGAATGCTAGAGAAATCTTTATCTTAGAATGTAGAAATCAAGTATTTTTTTGATTACTGACAATTTAATTCATATTCATGAGCCCTCAAAAACTATTTCTGTGCTATTAAATGAGGCTGATTCTTCCAATGGGAATGGCATAGCCATGATTATTGAGATATAAAGGCACAAAAAATGACAAATACATATACAGATATATAGATATAGTCATTTCCATATCTTCAATGCTTTTTTATCTTTTGGTATACAGTTATCTACCCATATTTACAGGAGTTGATTCTGAAATATCCCCTTTTGGGGCCTGCTTCTTTTCAGTTCACTGTCTATGCCATTAGAGCCATCAAAAAGGGGGCAAAATGAGTGTACTAATTGGTACTTTTTACAACTTATTTGTTACCTTGTGTCATAAGAGGCAGGTGGCATTAAAAGCTTTCTTAGAAGGGAGGAGAGATTCCCCTAGGGAGGTTCCTTGACCCAAACATTCTTTTTTCCACCATTGTCCTACTTCCTTCTCCCTCTGCCATCTCTCTAGCCCCTTCCATCCATTTTAATCTAGAATTTCATGCCCTCCATTAGGAAATGTTATCCATCCACTTACTAAGAGGAGAAACTCTTTTAAATTTCAAAATGATTTTCTTAGTGTAATGATGGAGAGTGTGAATGTCTTAGCTCAACCCTGCATACAAGGAAAAAACTAATAAGAGTTTTCAAGCATAGACTTAAATATGCACATATATATAATTTATATATATTAGATATATATATATTTTACTGTTGATTATAAACTGTTTACTTTCCTTCTTATGCATATGACAAAGGTGTGAACATTCTCAGATGATTTCTTATATAATTAATATTACAAGTACCCTAATTTATTACTCTAATTGGAAGTAGGAAAATGGTTAATGGTGTGTGCATTCTTATTAAAAGACCAGGTTATTCACATAAAAATGATTAAAGAGAGGCAAAGAACAGATCTGTCCCAGTGTTTTGGTTGTCTTTCTGAATAATGACACTAAATGACATGCAGCAATGTTTCATGTCACTGCTACAATATTCTCAGATCAGTACAGCAGCAGTAGCACTCAACATAATTTGAATTTGATTACCTTCTTAGATGCTAGTCATTAGCATACAAAAGTTAATTCTCTGCATATCAAATAGAATATTTTTCTTTAAAGCCCATAGTTACTTTTTCCTTTAGTAAGATGTTCTAAAGATTCAAATGAAGTATATGTTTTTAATATATTTTTCATGTATAAATTTGCATCAGTTTTTATTTTAACAATCTTTAAATACAGATACCTTAATATTTATTCAAATTGCATTGTAATTGGTATGACAGCTTCTCTTGTCATATTATATGTACATAAAGCAACAATCAAAATAATAGCAAGAGACAACAATAAACTTAAAGGACTCGAGAAAAAAAAGGAAATTTATTCACTGGCATAACTGGGCAGACTAAATTCATGCCTGACTGTTTATTCAGGATTAAACAATGTCATCAGTACTCTAACAGCTTCATTAGTGTTAAGCTTTGACCATATGCTGGCAGAGTCAAGTCCAATAGAAAAAGAGACTATCAGAAATCCTGGATTCTCATTGGCTTTTACTGGCCTGTCTTGTGTTTTTGTGCCAACCCCTCATGAATTTCTGTAATAAGAAGCATCTTAGGCACAGAGGTCCCTGAAGCCAGCGTCAGACATGGTTTCAAAGTAAGAAAATGTGCTTCCCACAGGAAATCAGAGTACTATTGCAAGAGGAAAGGAGTGTAGATGCTACAAAAGGAGAATGCCATTGCATTTATTTATTTATTCATTCAACAATTATTTATTGTGTGTTGGTTATTAACAAGGTGTAGTTCTTGGAATTTAGGATTAAACACGGACTAAGTCAAGAAACCCTCTGCTATCCCAGAATGCTCTTTTGTGTAAGATGATAGACACTAAAAAAGTAATCAAGCAACTATGTAATAGCTAAGGATAAGGGTCATGAAGAAATAGAAAGGAAGGTAAAGGAATAGTGGGTGATGGGCAATATTGTGCTAAAAAAAGTGACCACTAAACAGTATTCAGAGAGTCATAGAAATATCAAATGTTGAATTTTGGGAATACTTCTATTTATTGAGTTTTAAATAAATAATGACATGATTTTAAAATTCAAATTACTTAAATAGAAGACTAAAAATTTGAATAAATGTGATTCATAGAAATATATGTAGGTTTCTTTCTGTGTGTGTATACACATATATTCCTATACCTATATGTGTGTGTGAGAGAGGTGTGACTTAATATCAGAACCGATATATTAAAAACTGTACCATAAATTACCTTCAGCGTTATTGATTCATTTACAATAAGCTAACTATATGCTGGTTAATTTGTCTTTGGTAAAGCTTTTGCACATATCCATCCTGTGAACAAAGCCAATGAACCCACCCCAATTAAGTAGATTTAAAAAATGTTATTGATGACTTTGCTGCTTTTATAAAACCAGGATAATAAAATCATAATAAATTTTTTGGTGTAAATAAAATATTTAATTGTTAGTGAATTGTAGTACATTTGCTTTTTCATTATTCATTATTTCTGAACTACTATAACGTTCTGGAAAAATACAACGATGAACAATATATATAAATGTGTCTGTTAAGGACACACATTTTTCCTTTGGCCTCAAGTTCCAATTTGGTTTGACAGGGCACTTGTGCCTAGCACATAGATGTTTAAAAAGTATTTGTTGAATGACTGAGTGAATAGGTAAAAGTCTCCATTTATATCATTCATGGAAGGGTATCCTAACCTTCTGTCAAAGTGGCATATTTTATTTTTATTTTTGGTCCTAAAAGCCAGAATTTCAACTTACTGAACAGTAGGTGGTACAATAAATGGTCAAGATATCATCATAGAATGTGTTAAAGAAGGCTTTCAGCAGCATTTTCCCCATGGGAATATTATTTTCATGATTCCTTTCTTTGGACTAAAGTTTATTTTCAATATTTTAATATTGCTATTTGTTAACATTTATTGAGAATTTACTATTTTGTTTTCTCAGCACATTACATAAAATAAAAAATCTTCATAATAATCTTATTTTAAGAGATGAGGAAACTGAGGTACCCAGAGGCTAAGTAACTTAACAAACATCACAGTTATTCTGTGGGGTAGATAGGTTCAAACCAACTCAAGTAATGAGGCTTTAGAGTCATTTGATCTTAACCCTGTTATTCTATCCAGGTATACCTAATTTCTTAAACAACTATAAAATATAGCATAAAACAATGAATCTTGCATACAAACTCTGTATTTCCTTATTCTAGTAACAAGAACAGACTGTACTAAAAAAGTGTGCTATGGATTTCCAACTGAAATACGATTAATGGTGTTAGAAGTCTATAAATTCTAATGAAATTAAAAAGAGGAATTAAATACTGTATAGACTCCAAAACCAATATTTATCATATATACCTGAATTACACAGGAGCTTTTTTCTTTTTCTTGGTAGGGGAACATGTAGAAACTAATAATTATATTTCTACATCCTTTTTAACATGCTTTCTGGAGAGTATCATTTGCTACTTATAAGATTTAAAAATAATGTTAGCAATGCTGTTATGGATATAATTTCAATAAATAAATGAAGCAAGTGTTCTCTGACTAGAATTCTTCTGGGAACAGTGAATTTTATGGTTCTTTTTGACCATTATTGTTGTAATTGGGTATCTGGGCAAAGTTTCATACATTACAATGAGGAATATATGGGGAAAACCTTCATTTCTTTCAATGGCAATGAAGAATAGTGAGGAATAAATATGAATTGTGGAAATAAGGGTGATTATTTGAGCTGCATCCCGTTTCTGTTTCTCCAAGGAACATAACCTTTTGTTATGAAAAGAAAAAGCATTTGTTTCTTGATGAAAGGTTTAAATAGAAAGGATGTTCAAGTACAGCAGTTAATAACAGCAAACACATGCGGCATGCATGTTAGGTTTCTCTTTTAACCATCTAGAAATCTTCTTAAACAATCTTGTTTTGATTCAGATGCAATCATTTAAAAAATAAGCAGTAGAATGAAGAGAATGCATAATCTCAGACTTAACTTTTAAGGCACACCTAGCTTTATCTAATTTTAGGGGAATGTCAAGAGCAATAAAATGAAAAGAATCATAAGCGTATCTCTCTACATAGAAAAATGACTGCAAATAATGCATGTTTTCCAGTAAATTATGTGAAGGGAGATATTCTGAATTACTTTTTGGAATTTTATTCTCATAACTCAATAAAATATCCCTTGATAATTTTAATATAATCAAAATTTCTTTGTCTTTATTTTATTTTAAATCTAGTATCATCTGTTATTTTGCATTCTTATTCTAAATCTAGCATGTGCATTAATCACTTTTATTGCATTTCTTTTTTTTTTCATTTTTAAATTTATTTTAAATAGGGTAACTCAACAGGTATCTAATAATGGCCTTTCCAAAACTGTCAGATATCCTTTGCTATATGTCATAATTTATTATTATTTTTAAGTAACACTATTTAAAGTTCTTTCAAAATCAATATATTCATATTAAAATTTATTTATTTTTCTTTCCTTTATTGGATAATACACTTTATTCATAAGTAATTTCATTTAGGTACTCTAAATTTACCCCTTAGGACAAACATTTCCTCAAAGATAATTGTCACCCTATTCTTTTTGAGAACTGGTAAATTATTGAGTACCTGTTCTACTTTTAGAGAACAATTCCCAGACAATTCTGCAGTATGTTGATGGGTGTACCAAGAGGCCTTATTAACAGCCAGATAAATAATATTAGTTCTGGAGTTCTAAAAATGGAAACATTTCTGGAAAGTTTCCCAACCCACCCCCATTCTTTGAAAGTTCCTGAATGCTACTGGTATCTACTGCCAACTAGTAGAATCACAGTGTTAACAATTTACTTGGGACCCAGTCCTGTGAAAGTTTGATTCTTGGAGTTTTAAAAAGATTTTTGCAGGAATTTAAAAGATGCCTTTACATTTTGTCAACCAATCTGAAAATGTACTGCAGTGTAAGTAAAACACATTTTTCAGCTACTTGCTTTTTTATTATTTACTTTTGTCTTTTACTGAAATAATGATTTAGGGTTCAAAGTATTTCCCCATATTCCTGTTCATTTCTTCATCTATTCAAAAAACATTCATTCACTACCTACATGGCATGAGGCACTCCTAGGCAAAATAACATACAGAAAGATAAAAAGACACCAACCTTGTCTTCCAAATTGCAGAGTATAACAGAGAGATAGAGAAATAAGCCAGTAACTAGAATGCAAGAGAGAACATTCTAAGAAAGGTAATACAGTGAATACTTTTGAGGCATTTGTTCAAATCATTCACAATTCTCTGAAATTGCCTTCTAACCATATGCATGCTCTAATACATATAAGCATCTGTTAGAGACCCCAAACTTCTTGGCTTTTCCTGATTGTATCCAAGATGGATATTTGACATAGCTGGAATTTGGAATTAGATTTTTAAGATTCAGACAAGCTAAGCTGGACATTTGAAGTACAGTAATATAGTGTAAATTTGAGCACTTTGGGCTGCTCAGTTCACATAGAAGCCGAAAAAAAAAAATCTCTCTAAAGAAAGAATTAAGCCACTTCAAAGAGAAAAGAAGCTTTAAGAGATTAAGGTTTCCATAGGAATGAAAGAATGGAGAGGATGCCTGGGTAACTGAAGTCTTTCTAGTTTCTGTTTGCACTATATTGTGAAGACCAGGTATGACTCTACAATTGGATGAGACACCCATCTATCTTTTAGATTCACCCCCCCACCCCACCATTTTATTTATTTATTTTTCTTTCCCACCTTTTTTATTACCAAAGATATTTCAAATGATTTTCTGTTACTTGAATCAAAATATCATAGACTAAAATAATAATAAGTCTACTTTGGGCCCATGGGAGGATGCATTCCAGTTCTCTGTCCTGGATTCTGGTAGATGCCTGGAAAACCATGTCACAAGTCCTTGACATGTGGAAGCATAAACACAATCTCCACCTGCATCATGATCTTCTGTCTCTCTCTGTCTGTGTCTAAATTTCCTCTACTTATAAGGACACCAGTCATCTTGGACTAGGAACAACTCTATTCTAGCTTGGACTCATTTTAACTAACATATTCGAAGATCCTATTTCCAAATATTAACATGGTCAAAAGATGGGTGAATTAGGCCAAAAAAATATTTTGAGGGTAAGCAATTCAATCCATTACAGTAATTATTGCTAAATTGATTGCGTGGTTAGCCCTAACCACTGATGTTCTAAAGATTAAAAAAAAAACACTGAAATTTTAGCTGTTTATTATTCATATTTAGTTAATATAGACCATAGTTATTAGTAATATTTTGAAGATGTTCTTTCATAGTCTGTAACAAATGTTCCACAACAATGCAAGGTGTTGGTGGAGGGGTGATATATCAGAATTCTGCACAATATGCATGATTGTTTTATAAGCTCACAACTTCTCTAGTAAAAAAATTATTTGCAAAAAACATCTGAGACTCAAAAACAGTCATGTTTGGAAGTTGTTATTAGTTAAGATTCTCTAGAGAAACAGAATCAACAGGAGATATCTGTAAATAGTATGAGATTTAATAAAATTCTCTCACATGACAATGGGGATGTACAAGTCCAGGTTCCACGGGCAGGCAACAAACAACGGACTCCAATGAAAGTCCAATGAAGGTCCTTGATGAGTTTCAGGGAGACATTGGCTGTCTGGGAAATTTTCTCTACTGAAATCACTTCCCCTTTCAAGGCATTCAACTCCTTAGAAAAAGCACCACTCACTGCTGATGGCAATCTCCCTGGTTGATTGTAGATGTAATTAGCCATCTGTCTATGCAGTAACCTCACTGGTGACTAAAGCCCATCAATGTCTTTGTATTACAATTAGCCCATTCTTGCTTGATCAAACAACTGGGCACAATTACCTGGCCAAGTTGACACATTAGCCTAACCATCACAGAAGTCCAAGGACCTCTGCACTTTCCTACAAAATAAATCACTCATCTCTTTCTGAAAGAGGCAGAGAAAATTGCAGACCAGGGTCAGGACTTAATAGCCTGTATGGACCAACTGCAAAGTAGTTGAACACTCAACCATGGCAGATCTGTTATGCCAAAGGCAGGGCCCTTGTTAGGAAAACTGTGACCATGAAACATGAATGAGGACACTTGACAGATATTCACACATTTTTTGAATCTTCAATTATTTTAAACAGTTTTCAGACCCATAACCCAAAGAAAGAAGATGAGACATGGTCAGATCTCAGGAGGACATTCCATGTAATACCTCAGGGAATCCCCAACGAATTTGTAACCATTTATTCAGTTAACTGGGCAGTCAGAAAAGAGAAATAACCAGTTATTTCAAGGTTCTTAATTGACATTGAAATTAGGAGACCCAAAGTATCATAACAGTCCCCTTATTAGATTTGGGTCATGTGGGGACCATGTAATAAATGAAATCCTGGCCAAGATTTGATTTCTAGTGAGCCCACTCTATCCACATAATTCCTAGTGCTCATTTTTCCTATCCCTGACAATATAACTGAAATTGATGTACTTGGTAGTTGGGACAAATTTCACACTGGATCCTTGGTGTATGGGATAACCCCTATTATAGTGTGGAAGGTCAAGTGTATATCTATGAAACTACCACCCACCTCCCAGCTATGTACATAAATCCAAAATAATATTATACACCAGTGGTGATAGCAGAGAATAGTGCCAACCTTAAAGACCTGAAAGGTGCAAGGAGATAGCTTCATTCTTCAAGCTGAATCCTTAGGTATAACTGTAGACTACTGAAAACTCAACAAAGTAATAGTCCCAATGCCAGGTGAAATATCTTGCTAGAGAAGATGAACACAGTCTCAGACACTAAGTGTGTTATTATTGGTTTAAGAATGCTTTCTTTTCTATCTCAATCAGAATAAAGAATCACAAACAGTTGCGTTCATGTAGAAGAAATAAAGGTACATAATCATAGTTTTGCATCAGGGCTGACTTCTAATATGATATAGTCCAAAAAGATCTAGATTACCTGGACTTCCCACAGTTTATCAAAGTGGACCAGATGAGGAAAAGGAAACAAAACTAGATTTCCTTATGTAAATTCTGGGTCTGGCTAAATCTGTAAAGATGTTAGGGGTCCCAGAGTCAGCAGCTACTTTGTTTTGCTAAAAGCTTCTGGAAGCAATATATCCAAAATAGATAGGCCTTTACAATGGGAATTTATTTGGCTAAAATTTACAGGTCTGAGGCTGTAAAAATGTCCAAGTCAAGACATCATCAGAAATTCTGTCTCACCAAAGGTGGGCTACTGGCAATCCTGGGCTCCTGCATGTGGCAAAGTGCAATGGCAGCTCTATTGGTCTCTGGCTTCTCCTCCAGGCTCACTTTCTCTCTGAGATGAGCTGTGGGTATTCAGGCACATGACAGGGTCCACTTGTCTCTCTCCTCTTCTCTGGACCTTATTGCTGCAGCTTCAGGATGCATTGTATGAGGCTTTTTTCCTCCCCCTGGTTCCTCCCTGAGTTCCTGGGTTCCTTCTCTCCATCTCTGCCTGCAGCTTTTTAGCTTACCATTTATAAAGGACTACAATAGGAAGACTAAGACACACTGGTCCTCAATCTAATCAAGGACTCTTAACTGATCTAATCTAATAAAAGTTTCACAACAGGTTCAGTTTTCTGGGGTCCACATAAAAGACTTAAACCAATGGAACAGCTTATTGAGGTATTCTTAGCAAAATAAAAGTAAAATGATTTCATCTTGCATCCCTCCAATTTACGAAAAAGGAAGCAGGCCTATGGACCTCTTTAGGTTCTGGAGGCAGCAGATTTTACACCCAGGCATACTATTCCAGCCCATATACTTGATGACTTGAAAACCTACAATGTGAGTGGGTCTGAGAACAGCAATTATCTCTACAGCAGGTTCAGGCTGCAGTGCAAGCAGTCCTGTGGTTTGTGCTGTAACATAAAATAGATGGTATATTGTTGTTGGAGGTTATCAGCTGTGGGAAAAAGTGCTCATGTGGAATTTCTGGCAAATCCCAGTGAGAAAAGTATAATATTATAATGGTCATTGTGATTTTGGTCCATGGCCATGCCATCTGCTGCAGAGTATTACATAGCTCTTGATAAACCTCTCCTGGAATGGTGCTGGGCCCTGGGAACAATATATTGCCTGATCACAGGACTCCAAGTGACCAGGAGGCCAAAACTGATCTCCATCAGTTGAATCCAGTCAAACCCACTAAGACATTATCAGAAAGGATCAGCAACAATACATTTTGATATAGAAGCAGCACATTCAGCACTGAGCTAAAAATAGACCAGGGCACATAGCATACAAGCAAGGTGTCTGATGAGGAACCCAGATGCTGCCACTGCTGCTGTGCCTCTCTCTCAACTCATGCCTGTAGCTTTATAGAGGATCCTATATAAGGAGCTGAAGGAGGATGAAAATCCCCAAGTTTGGTTTATGATAGGTCAGTTCATCAGGTGGTTCATGCTAGAAATGGACAGTGACTGCATACAGCCTAATTTAGACACGCTTTTGAAAGACAGCGGCAAAGGAAAACTCCCCTAGTAGTTAAAGCTTTGCATGGTGCATTTGGTAATTTACTTTGTAAGGTTAGAATATACGTGGTCTCATTTGACAATTTTTACTTTAGTTCAATAATCTTATCACATATAAATAGGACTGTTTAATATTCAGGTTTATTGACTATTCCATGTTGAGAAAGAACTAACTTTGCTGTGTATGTTGATAGTTAAATTTTGCTTTATATATATGTATGTGACATGAGCTTGCAAAGTTAATAAGAAAACACATTATTAAAATTGTTGACTTTATGAGCTCTGCATCTGAATTGGATAAATTCTTCTAATACCATTATGTTAGGACAATATACATACAACCATACTGGCTAGTTTCTGCAAGAATTATTAATATTTTTTTCTTTTTTATTCTTCCAAATATATTCTCTTTCAGTTTTGAATGCCACAAAGCAAAAATTATGAAAAAGTAAAATCATCCTCAAAATCCACTGATCAGAGAGGTAAAATCATAAATTCTTTTAAAATGAAAACATAACTAACTCTAGGATGAAAACAAAAAAAAATTTTAGTAATAATGAGTAAAGCCTTATTAAGACCCAAAATTTAAAACTGCAAATGCCTTGAAAAGGATCACTTTGATAGGGGTGACATAAAATGATAAACATGTTTTCTCATTTACTTCAAAATTATAAAATTCCTTAAAATATAGTTCTATAGCATCTATATAATATGGTACTTGCTAATTCAGTAGATTATTTTTATACTAATGGCACATGTTACATCGATTTTGAAATAAAAGAAATCCTGCCCAAAGAAGAATATTTCATATAGAAAAAGCAAAACCAAATATATTGTGTTACAGTTGTTACAGTTGATGAACCAATATTGAAGCACTGCTGCTAACCAAAGCCTATAGTTTACATTATGGTTGACAATTTATGCTGTCAAGTTCCATATGCTTTAACAAATACATAATATTATGCATCCATCATTGCAGCATCATACAGAAGAATCTCACCACCCCAGATATGCCCTGTTGCACCCATTCCATCTCCTGCTCCTTTCTGAACATCTGGTAACCCCTATCTTTATATCAATTTTACAAGTTCTTCCACCAACACAAGATTACATCCAAATAATAAAAATTAATCTACTTTGATCCACAGGCACACACCATCTACTCTTGTTCATTCCCTAATCCCGAGGGACCCAGGACAATGGCTGCTCTTATAGCCCTAGATTGAGAGGCGACCTAGATACCATGAGGCAGATGGAAGATATAAGCCTGTCCAGAGCTGAAAACATTCCTCATTTGGGGGGATGCAACCTGTCCATCATCATCAATGTGTTGGCTGTCCAGGGCAAGCCCAAAGAACTGAGGGGTAGGAGTTGTCTGCTACCCTTTTGGAATTCAGGTCTCAAATGGCATTTGAACAGTCCAAAGATTTAAGCCTCTGTGAAATATACTTAACTGGTATGTTGACAATTATCCTTTTTAATATCGGTAAGAACCCTTCACATAGGTACAAATATTTGAGCATCTATTCAGTGCCAAAAACTGTGCTATTGGAAGAATTTTTTTTTTTCTGTATAGGTAATGTGGTGGGTTGGAGTCTGTCCCCTGATACATACATGTTCTTAATCTTAACATATGGTGAACTAAAATCAGGTGGATTTTACTTCATATTTCTGGAGGTCTTATAAAGAGAACCTTTAGATAGTCAAGATTATAGTGTACTGAACACAATTAGTCAGCCACAAATTAAGCTTCTGTCCTTCCAAACCAACAACAGAAATTGGATTCTCTTTTGCTATTCGTGTCACGATGTTATATGTGGTCTCCATTGTTACTAAGTAGAAAACATCAAGAAGATAAGAGTTCATTGTGGGCATGGCTCCACCTCACATTATCTTTGTTCATTGTTACTGCAGGAGTAATTGAGGCTTGAATTTTGAGTTGCATAATGATGGGTTATTGCACTTATTTGGGGACATAAAACTTTCCTAATAGCAGATAGAATAAACCTGAATCAGTCACTATGAAAGGGAATAGTCTCAGGATGTCTGGGCAAATATAAAACCCTTAGAAACACATCAGAAACTACTTAGGTGAGGAAAAGTAATGATGTTTCTGTTTATGTATCCTGCAGCCTTAACAGAAGAAAGATTTCTTCTCTGATCTCTGATAACTCCAGGGCAAACTCTAAAAATATTATCAGTTGATTTCTATAACTATTATTTATAACAAAGAAATGGCTTTGCAAATGTTTAACGAAATTATTTAATTAGGCAAAAGGCAAATGTGGGGTACAGCACAGGGATTTAGAACTAGGATTACTCTGGTGGTTGTTTTTGTTACATTTGTCATTTTGTTGTTGTTGTTGTTTGATTTGGCTTGCTTTGGTTTGGGTTTATTTTATAGGCTACATAATTTTAGGTGTGATTGATTAGTCCAGAGTATTAGTTACAACAATGAAAAATTGTTTTCTTCAAAGCTGTGGCAGTTTGATATTGCTTATGAATTCCAAAGTAGATATTGGATTATGTTGGAAAACTGGTCTGTCCCTCTAAGCATATTATTGGATTCGGAAGTTTCATGTTTACTTAATTAAACAATGATTAAGGCTTTGATTGGGTCACATCGGTAGGACACTGCATTCCTGCCCCCCTAGTGGGCAGGGACTCACAGAGAAACCACACTGCAGAGAAGGGAGTTTTGAGTTTTGAGTTGGAGCCTGGGAAGTAAGTATATAGAGGAGCAGAGCTGCTGAGCCAGTACAGAATCAAGCCCTGGAGAGAGAGACAGATCTAGTCATCTAATAGTCTACAGCTGGCCTTGTGAAGAGAGCAGGGCAGCTGAGCCCGGGGAGGTACAAGCCCTGGAAAGAGAAGAACCCAGGAAGCCTGAACTCTTGGCAGACATCAGCAGCCATCTTGCTCCATGTGGCAACAGACTTTGGTGAGGGAAATAACTTATACTTTATGGCCTGGTAACTGTAAGTTTCTACCCCAAATAAATACCCTTTACAAAAGCCAACAGATTTCTGGTATTTTGAATCAGCACCCCTTTGGCTGACTAATACAAAAGCAGATCTTGTTCTAAATTTAATTCCAAAGAGTCTTTATGAAGAAATACCATTTCCCACTCTGTGACACAATATTGTGAGTGTATTAAGGTAAAAAATTGGGAACATATCCTTTTTTTTGTATTTATTTTTAAAGAAATTTTAGATTACATAAAAGTTACATTGAAAATATAGGGGATTCCCATAAGCCCCAATACCTCCCCTTCTCACACTTTCCCCATTATCAAAATCTTCACATCACTGTGGTACATTTATTACAATTGATGAATAAATATTGAAGCAATGCTGCTAATCATGGTCTGTAGTTTACATTCTAGTTTACACTTTGTAAAACACAATTTTATAGGTTTTGGCAAAATGTATAATGGCCTCTATGGGAAATTGCATTATCATTCAGAATAATTTCAATGTCCCAAAAATGATTCATGTTGCACCCTATTCTCCCCTCTTCCTCCCTTCAGAACTTCTGGTGACCACTGTCTATATATCAATGTTAGAAGTTTTCCTTTACTAGAATAATAATTATACTTTGGTCAATAGTTGCACCCCCTTATGTTTGTTCACTCTTCAGTCTTGAGGATATGGGGATGGTAATGCCCACTCTGCTTCCAATGGAACATATCCTTTAAAAACAAATTTGTAAAGTGTTCACTTCTAAAAAACTTATTTTATACCCACATCATCTGTTCTTACATTTGAAGCAGAAAACTGTGTAAAAGAAACTACTGTTGAAAATCAAAAAATTATACTAGACTTTAGAATCAAAATTTTCTCAACCCACCAGCCAAATATTGAAATACTCATGGAATTTGGAATATGTCTTTGATTTTAAGCCAACCCACCACTTTTGACATTAATATGTTAACAGATGCTATAAATCTAACAATATCAAGACTAAGAGATTTTGAAATATTTCTAACATTAAAGATAATAATTTTAACAAAGAGATTTACATTTATTTGGGACACAGATATGTTGCTTTCAGTGTAAATAATAAATTACTTTTGTTAAAAATGTTTTAAAAATTGAATTCAATAAAATTTGTCTTAAAACTTCTTCCACCACATATACTTCAGTTTTTTTTTTTTATGTTGAAATCTTCTTGCAGGTTAATTATTCATTAATAAAAATATAACTTTATGTTGTGAAACTTAAATTCCTTCCTATCTCTTGTATTAGAAAAGTTTCTCCTTAAGAGAGTTTTTCTTTTAAGAAAACCTGAGCAATGCCTCCAAGGAGGAATTTGAAAGCTACTCTTCTACTGTTGTACTACCACAGTGACCTGAGATCTTAGAAATAGGGAATGTTAAAGGGCATTCTTGATATTCAGATACATTTATTTAGGTATAACCCTCAGCTGTGAATCAGGTAGTATACCTTGAAATTTTACATTCAAAAAAGAAGGCATGAGAAAATGTTTCTCTGGGTCAAAAATTCAATACATTTTCTTTTTGTAACTCCAGAGTCTTAGTATTTTGCTGAATTTTCTCTTAACTATTTGTGAAGTCATATTTAATTTTATGTTTTTGTGTCTCCTCTAACATACAAATTCATATTTCATCTGTATCTATTTATACTAAGAAACCAAAAATGTGCTTAATTTTGGAGATTAGAAGAGATACATTTCTCATCAGTATTTATTTACATGCATTAGCACAACAAATGTTTTCTTAAAATCTTTTATCACTTTCACATTTAGTATCAAGGTGTTCCAGTTATCTATTTTTGTGTAATAAAATCATCTCCAAACTTCAAAGTTCAAAAACAATTTGTGACGGTTGGCTGGGGTCAAATGGGTGGTTCTAACTGGAGGTCTGTTATGAAGTTACACTTACATGGAGGGTAAGGCTGGAGTAATTTGAAGGACGTTCCAGTCAAATTGGGGTCTTTATTCAAATGTGTGGAGCAGGGCTGGGATAGGTGAAAGAGGTAGATGCTGTATAGGCATCTCTCTTTCCAAGGGGTCTATCTCAACAGCTAGCTTGACTTACCTTATATGACAGTTGGTGAGTAGTAAGTATTCTTGCATGTCAGCTGAGTTCTCCCAATACATGTTCTAAGAGATGCAGGAAGAAGTTTCAAGGTTTCTTTTGACCTGGCCTTGACAGTCACATAGCATCACTTTCTCTATGATTTATTTGTAAAAATTAAATTAAAAAAAAGAGAAAGTTACATATTGAACCCAGATTTAAAGGAGGGAAGAGACCACACAAGCAAATGAATACAGGAAAATAATCATTTGGAAATTAGCTACTACATAGAATATGGATTAAACTAAATCCTGATCTTTATGAACCATCAAGAAACTCAAAATATCTTAATTACTTTCAGAATCTCCAATCTGATTCATTTAAAAGGAACACGACTTCTCCCTATTATATCAATGATAAATTGAAGAAAAGAGAATAAAGTGATATTGAAATGTGTGGAAGAACCCAATTTCTGACATATATTAAGGATCTATTTGAACTCCGTTTCTTAAGAAGTGTTAATTTAAAAATACTTTGAATCTAATTAATCTCTTAGTGAAGTTATTTACAGGAATTCCTCAGGGTTGCTTCACTGAATTCCAGCTTTATATTATTGTTATAGTCAGCAGCTTTTGGGTTCAATCATGTGCTACATAGAACAGAAAAAGATAAAAATGCTAACAAAGATGCCTCCCTTCACCCTGGGATTCTGGACTCTCCACTGCCTGCTCAGGATAAACTACATTTGCCTCATGTTAATTATTGTCTTGTTTCTGGTCTTCAGATTAGAGGAAAATTCTGGCATGCCACACAATGAAACTGATCCTTCCAAGGGGGCCGTATCATTTTCTAAAATGAGAAAACAGTCTTTGAACATTATCAAATTGTGTAAAATAGGGAATTCCCACCACAATGAATGGCTTGCTAGACACATTACTTATTGTAAAGTAAAACTATTTTTTAAATTTTCAGTGACCAGAGTAAGTGGTATAATTATTACTTTTATTTTCCTTCCTCCAAAATCAGAAATTATCAAAGTAGCTTATATGATTAAGCATGTAAGCTCACTTTATATATATGCCCTCCAGATCTCCTGATTTGGACCTTTATGGTAGGAAGTAATGAGCTCTACAGTTGAACAACATGGGAGTGAACCAAAGGGAATAGAAGAATTCACTCACCACTAACCTAGGATAACTGATCGCCTAGTAACCGTCTCAGAGATGAGGAGAAGGATGAATACTATGAAACTTTATGGTATTATGGAACTCTTTCCTAATTTAATGCTAGAAGTTTATAAACTTAATCTCTCTAAACTTCAGTTTATTTATTTATTTATTAAATGGAGGAGAAATAATACTTCAGTTAATGACACAGAACATGTGGCTAGAAGTTTGCACTAAATAAGTAGTAGTACTAGTTAAAGTAGTATTTGTAATACATTTTTTCTTTAAGAAAGGCTGCACCCTTATAGAGATAATTCTTTTAAAGGGCTGTGAAGTGAAGACGCAGCAAATACCCACCAAGAAAGACCAAAGGAATTAAATTCATTCTAAAAATTATTCATTGAACTAATATGTATTGAATGGCATCTTCGTGCCAAACACTGGACATTTGGCAAGTAAAAGACATTCCCTGCCCTTGTAGAGCTTTCCAATGAATGAGGAAGGACATAATATATAATCGATAAATAAAATTTAAATGCCCAGATCCTATGAAAGATTCGGATTATCCTGGCAGACTAATAGAAGGTCCATTTTACTGAGTGAAAGGAAAATTTCTGAAGAGGTGATATTTAATCTTACTCCAGTAAAATGAGATTGTCTAGCTTTAGTGATCTGAGATAAAAGAAGCTTTTAGGAAAGCAGAAACTATATGTACAAAGGTCTTAACATGAGAAATAATCAGAACATTTTAACAAGAAATCTGGCATAGCTGGAATGTGAAGTAAGGGAAAATGATATGAAACAGCACAATAAAGATGTCTTATCCTTCTCTGGAAGATAAGAGGAAGCCACTGAAAAACGTTACTAGCATATAGCATGCTCTAATTTTGTGTTGTATTTTTAAAAGTATTACATGCTTATTTGAAGTTGATTAAGAACAATAGATAAAGACTGCCTAGAAGTGAAGAGGTGATTAGGGTTGTGTTGGGAAGATAAAAAAAAAATGCTTAAAATATATTTTAGGGAAGAACGACAGGACCTGTTGATGGGCTCAATATGGGATTTGAAGTAAAAAGAGGAAAGAAGAAAGACTCCCAAGTACATAGTTTTTGAAACTCAATGGATCACAGTGTCATTTGCTAAAATAAAATAGAATGGGACTTTAAGGGTAAAATGCAGAAATTCAGTTTTAAAATTTTAAGTTTGAGACAGTAATCAGAAACCAAGTAGAGATTTCAAGTGTATGATTGAGTACCTGAGAATGGACTGCAGATGTAAGTTTGGAAATCATCAACCTGCAGATGGTCCAAGAACCACAAGTGGCAGATTGAATTATGAACATCCTCTTAATCTTAATCCACACTGCTGTGGGTAGGAACCCATTGTAAATAAGACCTCTTAAAGATGTTACTTTTAATTGAAGTGTGACCCAACTGAATCAGGGGTAGATCTTAATCCATGTTACTGGAGACCTTTTAAAGAGAAGAAGTGGGAAGCCAGGAGTTAGAGAAGGTCACAGGAAGGACAGAGGTGAGTGGACACAGCAGAGGAAAGAAAGAACATTGCAATGACAGAAAGCAGAGTTACAGGACAAGGAACCCAAAGGATTGCCAGCAGCAAGCATCAAAATATATAGATTCTTAAATCTTCAATAATACCTGTGATAATAGATTTTCAATCGACAGTATGAAAGTCTAGTATAATAAAATGGAATATCATAGTTAAAACTGTGGAAAGAAAAAAAAGTGCCAAGCTTCAAACTCCATAACCAACAAAAATATCCTTCAAAAGTGAAGGTAAAATAGATGGGATTAGAGGTTTCTGAGCCAATACTTACTCTTTGCAGAATTTATAATTAGGTTGATTGTAAGAGTTTGGAACTGGGCAGAGGTGATGGTGATGCAGCAATATGAGTATAATTAACAGAACTGAAGTATTGAAATGATAAATTGAAAGGATAATTTTTGAACAATCCACGATGCTAGAAGGAAAGCTAGAGGATAAAATGGGAGACTATAATCAGTGAATTCTGGGGTGGCAGAGGATTGCGGTTAAGAATACAAATATAAGAATGTTCCTTCAGGATCTATGAAAAGGTTACTTCATTAGTACAGTGTTGAAGTGGAGTGATATATGGGGGAAAATTCACCTAAATAATACTTCTATGGTATACAAATTTATTCTTATTGCCATAGATCTATTTTCTTGATAGATAAAGACCCACATAGAAGCTAACAAAATATTAAATGTCCATCCTGGGGAAATTCTCTACTTTCTCAAAGAAAATGGCAAGAATCTCTGGAATATATAAGCCATGCCTAGCAAAAGAAAACAGGACAATATGCCAAGGCCTTGATCTTAATGCTTCTATTTATAAGTCTTAATTCTGTAAAAACAAAACTTAGCCTAATTATAATTAATGCCTAAGAGTTACCATCTGAAAACCAACTTGTTACTCAAATGTGGCCTGTCTCTGAGCCAAACTCAGCAAATGAACTTGCTATCTCTACCTTTCCCTGATGTGGGACATGACTGGAAATGAACCTTCCTGCCACTGAGGGACTACCAAGCACTAATGAAAAATGCATTTGGAAAAAAGCCTTGACCAAAAGGGGAAAACATTAAATATAAAAGAGGGTTTGTTTTTTGGTATTTTTTTTTTTTTTGCCTAAGGTTATGCTGGTCTCAGGAAGATTTTACTAACTGCCACCATAAACAAAGCCTCAAACAAGAGTACTCCTGGGGGTTCTAAGCACATCCAGACACCAGAGGCAAGGCACACAGCCTCATGAAGTCAACACCCCCTAGACAGTCCTATTTGGGAATATATGATAATTTATTTTTCCAGTATAACATAGCTTTACTCATTTATAATTCTTCTACTCATGATTCTTCTACTCTTTTTATTTGAACCTATAATTTTCAATATACCCATCAAATATATTTCTCAGGAACTAAAATATTTGGATTATTCATCTGCTGGTTGAACCCTGAATCCCAGCAGAGATGCTGCCAACTCCTACTCTCCAGTTCTTTATGCCCTGGACAACTAACAAAATTATGATGATGAAGAAGTTCCATCCCAAAAAAACATGGAGTATCTGCAACTACAAGCACAACAATTCCTTCCATTTACCCCATAATGTCTAAGACCTTTCTCAGTCCTAAGCAGTCAGAGCAGACATCATTCCAAACCCCTCAAGACTGAGAAATGAACAAACATAAGGGAAGAGTGTAACCATGGACCAAAGTAGGTTCATAGTTACTGTAGTTATTACTTTGGAAGAACTTGTAATATTGATATAAAGATAGTGACTACCATGGGCCAAACTAGGTTTATAGTTATTGTAGATATTACTATTGGAAGAACTTGCAATATTGATATTACTATCTTTAGATAGTGACTACTATGTGTGGAGGGGATTGGGGGGGTTCTGTGGGAATTCCCTATAGTTTAGGTGTAATTTTTCTGTAAGTCTAAAACTTCTCTAAAAATAAAGCTTATTATTACAAAAAAAGTGAAAGTAAAATAAGGATGCTTTCAGACAAACAAACTCAGGCAATTTTTTACCAATAGATCTGTAGCAGAAGAAATAATAAATGACTAATGAATTATTAATAAAATATAAAAAATATTTTAAAAATATCATTTCTCAACTAGTGCTATTATACTACTGCAATTTCAATGTTGATTCTAAGATTTATATGGAAATGCAAAGGACACAGGAGAACCAAGATAATTTTGGAAAGAAAAAAATAAAAGGAAAATATGCACTTGCAGATTTCATAACTTATGATAAAACTTCAGTAAATAAAACAGGATACTTCTAGAGTAAAGATAAGAAAATAGATCATAAAACATAGAGTCCAGAAGTAGACTAAAGCATACATGGTCACCTGATCTACTATAAGTACACAAATAAAATTAATAGAGCAAAAACATCCTTTTCAATAAATTATTCTAGTGCAATGAGAGATCCATATGGGAAAAAAATAGCCTTGCTCCCTACTTCATATCGTAGGCAAAATTTAAGTTGAAACATATATTAATCCAAAACTTAAAAGGTAATGTGCTTTACAAAGGATGCAGAATACACTAATAATAAAGAAAAAAGTATAATAATTGGAATTCAACATTACAATATTCTGCAAATCAGAAAGCAATGACACCACTGGCATAGGTAAAAAGACAAGCTACAAGCTGGGAGAAGAATATGTATATATATGTATAATATATATATAATATATATATATAGTCACATGCATATATATTCTAATTTAAAATAATAATAATAAGATATGACATAACATAATATATAGTATAATATCCGGAATATGTAACATATATGTTATATGCGTGTCATGGTTTGAAGATGTATGTACACCAGAAAAGCATGTTCTTAAAATTAATCCATTCCTGTGAGTGTGGACCCATTGTAAGTAGGATCTTTTGGTGAGTAGTATCTTAATATGTGACCCACCTCATTCAGGATGAGTCTTAATCCTCTAACAGTAGTCCTTTATAAAAGAATGACATTCACACAAAGAGAGAAAAAGACACGGAAGAAAGAATCTGAAAGCAACAAAACCCAGAAGAGAAGGGAGAGTAGGACTTCTAATGTACAGAACTGGAGGATAATAATACATTTGTGTTGTTTTAAACCACAAATGTCATGGCAATTTGTTAAAGAAATAATAGAAAACTAATACTAATAGAAACGCACATTTAAAATGATGAGGTACTCTTTCACAGCTATTAGAACTGCTAAAATCAGGATTTTGCAAAAATGTGAAGCAACTAAGACTGCTTCATTGCTGGTGTAAGTGTGAAACTGGTGTAAATATACTTTGGAAAACTGTTACAGTTATCTCCTAAAGCTAAAGTATACCAACTTTTTCACCTAACAATTTTATTCCTGGGCATATATCAATGAAAAATGAGTAAATATGTCTACAAAAACAATGTTCATATCAGTTGTTTATAATAGTCAAAAACTGAAAGTCACCTGAATGCTCATCAACAGAAGAATGTATGAAAAATGGAGATATATACACCCATACAATCAATAGCTATACAGCAGTTTAACAGACTGAACTACTGATGTGTACAATAACATGGGCTAATCTCATAGATGTTATACTGAGAGAAAGAAGCCAGAAAACTGTGATTGCATACAATATGCGAAGTTAGAATATTGGTTTATTCTGATATAGCTATCTTCTGGGAAGTGGCACAAGGAAATTTACAAGATCTATAGCTTGGTTAGTTGGAGGCTATGTAACTGTTCACATACACATACATACATACATACACATATATGTAAAAAACCAAGGTGAAAATTTAAGACCACTGTACTTTATGCATATATATTATATCCCTCAATAAAAACACAATAATATAATACTTGGGGGATTATAATTTATGCAGAAATAAAATAAATGGCAATAAATAGCACAAAGGACAAGAGGTAGCACATGAAATTAAATCACTTTTAAGTTCTTACATGTTTCAGGAAGCAGACAAAAATACTAATTTGAGATAGATTTAATAAGTAATAGAGTAATTTTATTGCATAGGGTGATCATTAAGTGAAAAAATGCAAAAAAATGAATTTCTAGGAAGCTAATCAAAGAGAAAAATGGAATGATTTAAATTACTCTTTAAATCCAACATATGTCAAGAAAGACAGAATAGAAGAACCAAGAACAGATATGATGTAGTAAAAGCAATTACAGGGTGAATGACATAAAAAATTATATCAATTATTACATTGAATGTAAAGAATTAAACGTTACGTACTTTTGAATGACTAAAACTGAAAATATACTAAAGTTAGATATAAACATTTTTCACAGGAAAAGTACTCACAACAAAAAATTATCATCATCATTCCAAAGTTGAAGACTGCACATTATTAAAGTGGTTTAGCAGGAAATATTAAATAGTAATCTCATAGACAAAGAATAGAGAATTAAAACAAGAAGACTTTCGAGTTAGGTTTCAAAAGGAGCATCCGAGTGGAAATCAAAGTTCTATAAAGTGGTAATTGTAGCTAGGCATCCATTTGAGTTCTGTTTCTTAAAATAGTTTTGAATGACAGTCTCTGGCTTTCACAATTGTTTTCCTTGACCTAACTTTTGAAATATTTCTTTAAGTCTTCCTATTAAGGCTATGAAAAAAATTCACCCACCCACCTTCCCTTTTTTTGTGTGTCTCTCTTGAAGAGATGAAGTTAATTTTTAATTTGTTTGAGAAAGTTATTTATACTTTGGACACCACACAGTAGAGCCACATCCCTTGCCTGCAAGTTTGGGTCTACCTTGAAGGAAGACATTCTTGTTGCCAACAACAGAAATGACAAGTGACAAGTGTCACATCACAGAAGTGACAGGAAGCTGAAACATAGCACGTGGGTGAGGAGTTTGACTATGGATCTAAATCCTATGTGTGATCTTTACCTCCTTTTGGGGGTACTTTGGAGAAGACACTTTTCTCTGTTCTGGCACAATACATTTCCACCATTAGCCTTTCCCCTCTCCTTCTCCCTGCCTCCCTGGGTACTTAAGAAAGCAGGAGCTTCTTGTTTAGGGCTCTTCAGCAATGAGATGATTTCCCCAATTTGCTCTGCATGTCACCTTACCTTTCTCCAGATGTCATTCTAGGGGAAAAAATGGAACACTGTAGAGTAAGTAAAAGTTGACTCATTGTCCTAATTGACCACCTTGACATCTGGTAGCTCAATATCAGGTCATACACATACGGAGAAAGAAACCCATTTCTCTTTCTTTTTTTTTTTTTTTAAAGATTTATTTTTATTTATTTAATTCCCCTCCCCTCCCCCGGTTGTCTGTTTTCTGTGTCTTTTCGCTGCGTCTTGTTTCTTTGTCCGCTTCTGTTGTCGTCAGCGGCACAGGAAGTGTGGGCGGCGCCATTCCTCGGCAGGCTGCTCCCTCCTTCGCGCTGGGCGGCTCTCCTTATGGGTGCACTCCTTGCGCGTGGGGCTCCCCTACGCGGGGGACACCCCTGTGTAGCACGGCACTCCTTGCGCGCATCAGCACTGTGCATGGGCCAGCTCCACACAGGTCAAGGAGGCCCGGGGCTTGAACCACGGACCTCCCATGTGGTAGACGGACGCCCTAACCACTGGGCCAAAGTCCGTTTCCCTCCCCATTTCTCTTTCTAAGATTCAATTTCATGTCTAGATTTTGAGTATGTGGCCAGGTTTTTAAATGTCACATAAGACCTCTGACATACAAATGAGGCCAGTAACCTATAGGAACAGGGCAGGATAGCATCCTATAATGCAAATAAACCTGAAAATTAAAAACCTGTATACTTATACTATTAATCTAGTTCAATGTTCTATGTTCATTTTTGGTAGTTAATCTCCCCTTTTAGTAACAGATATTTTTTTCAATTATTATTTTTATGTCAGGTTGAGTATATGTTAGTAATGGAGGGAAGCAGAAAGACAGTGGCAGAGTTAAATAAATAAAGAGAAAGCCAGATGGTGACTGGACTTTAGGAATCAAGAGCTGGATCTATGAACTTCAAATGATTCTCCTGGAATGCAAATTTTCTGTCCACTGCCAACCATTGAGGATCAGGATTTGATTTCACTAAGAAAGATACTGGTCTCCTTGGGTGACCAAAAAGGCAATTGCAATCAAAGAATGGAGGTTGGTGAATGACTACACTGAGTTCAAATAAAACATTATATTCTTGAAGGAAATAAAGTTCTTTTTCTGAGCCACCTTGAGTAAGATATATTATAAAATTGTCATGATGGGTAAAAAGGGAGAACCAAACACAAAATGTGGAGATTTTGGATTTATTTCCTAATGTTTCCAGAAAATAGCAGACACTGATGGATAATGAATAAAAGCAGAATACCCAGACTAATTTAATTGTAAATAGATTGACATACATGCTATGTGGAAATTAATTTTTTATATTATATCATTGACCTAGAAAGAGTTGGAATTGCCAGCTTCATCTGAGGTAAGTTAACATAACTTTAGCTTAAAAAGCAGGTATTTGTAAGATCATAGCAACACACACACAGACATACATCTGTAGTTTGTAAATTCCATAATATAAATTCACTTACTAAAATTCTCCACTTCATTTTTTCCCTAGGTAAACACAGTCACATTTCATTTATTGAAAACGTCTTTGTCATTATTTATAAAAATGTGTCACCACAAAATATGTTAATCATTTTTATGTTTTAATAAATGCAAGGTTTTATTTTAAACATATTTCAAATTATTAAAAATGATCTCTTTTCAAAATGAATACCTAGGGGAGCAGATGTGACTCAAGCAGTTGAGTGCCTGCTTCTCACATGAGAGGTCCCAGGTTCAGTCCCCGGTGCTTGCTAAAACAAAAAATAGCAACAACAACAAAAGAAGACAACAAGCAAAACAAATGAAGAAACCAACGCAGGGGAGCCGATGTGTCTCGTTGGTTGAGCACCTGCTTCCCACACACAGGGTGCCAGGTTTAATCCCCATTACCTCAAAAAAATAAAATAAAATAAATAGCTAAAGGTGAGATGCAAACTGAGAGGATGACTCCTAGAATATAAGCTTCCATATTATAATCTTTTTGTTTTAAAATGAGACACCTAGAATCCAGTTAAGTTTTATGATTTATGAAAGATCAAAAACCAAATAAACAAGAACCTACATCTGAGTTGCAAACCTGTGTTTTTTCTGAAATACTATCCTAGGTTAAGAAATCACATGTTGCTCAGAAGTAATGTAAAAAATGTAAGCTAAGCCCCTATATCATTGCTACCTGCTCACCATGGATCTTAGGTTTGACTAGTCCCCATAAATATAAAATTCTGGATCCCTCTATTTTCTCACAGCAGCTGTTTCTGCCTTCACAACCAATTTCATCCTAGGTTTCCTAAGCTCACTCTTCCCTCCCAAAACTCTGTGTGCTAACCTCCAATACATTTGTCTTTAACATCTTCACCACATGTTTTCTCCCTTACAGTGTTTCAGCTTTGTTGCAGGTTTCTTTGACTCATATCATTTAAGATCCTGGACTCCCAGGATCAGCCTAATAAGTCCCTATGGGATACTGATAAACCTATAAATCTGTAGAATAAAAAATGTTAGCAAAACCAGCACATAGATGCTTATAAATTTAACATGGTGCCAAGCTACCTGGATAATGTGGGAATTTATTTGTGGTTATTTGTCTTTCCCTTGATACACAAGATCCTTTAGGTCAGAGCCCTCCTTCTGCATCGTTTTGTCCCTACACACAGAGTAAGTACTCAAAAATATTTATCTAAAAAGTTAAATGTATTATTATCTCCACTTGACATTTTCTAAACCTTAGAGAAGGTCAAACAACTTGCTTAAGTTCCCAAAGCAGATTTGGGTTGGAACCCCTGCTTCCCAGATCATCAATGAAAAACCCACCTTGTCTTTTTTTCTAGGAACTGGAGATACAGTGAAGAATAAGACAAAGACCCATCCTTGTGGAACTTCCATAAACATTAGGTGGCAAAACATATTTCAGTAAAATGTTTGTATATCATATTTTAGAAAGAAAAACAACTCTGGGCAGGCAGTAACAGAGGCAAGGGGTGTGTCATTATAAATAAGACCAATTGGACATAATTTTAACTCATGTGAATCAGTTAATCTTTTTATTTTCCTGGAAATGAGTCCAAACCATAAAGATGCTGTTTAAGAGCTCCATCTTACTTTTCCAACATACCTTGCTTTTAGTTGACATCACTGATGAAAATTCAATTTTCATGAATAAAAATTAAGAGTGATGATTAATGAACTTTTCTAAAAGCATTACTCATGTTTTCAAAGAATTGATCTATATAGAGTTTTTAATATCAGTTATAGAAGTGGATGTGGCTCAACTGATAGTCCATCTGCCTACCATATAGGAGGTCCAGGGTTTGAACCCAGGGCCTCCTGGCCTGTGTGGTGAGCTGGCCCATGCGCAGTGCTGCTGTGCACAAGGAGTGCCATGCCACGCAGGGGTGTCCCCCCACATAGGGAAGCCCCATGCACAAGGAGTGTGCCCCTCAAGGAGAGCCATCTCATGCTAAAAGTGCCACCCACCCAGAAGTGGCGCCATACACATGGAGAGCTGATGCAGCAAGATGACACAACAACAACAACAACAGCAAAAGAGACAAAGATTCCCATGCTGCCTGATGAGAATGTAAGTGGACATAGAACACACAGTGAATGGACACAAGAGAGCAGACAATGGTGGGGGGCGGGGGAAGAGGAGAGAAATAAAATAAATCTTTAAAAAAATCAAATTAGTGTTGAATTAACAGGTTTTAGGTATTTGAAAATTCTATATACATAGGAACCACTGACTGTAAAAGAAAAGCACATACATAATTCAATGCCATGATGACTTTTCACATACCATTCAGCTTGCATTCTAAAATGATTTCTTTAGACCATCTTTTACAAAATTATGAGTAAATTAGCATACAGTTATTGATCCAATCACTGATAGTTACATTAAAAAATGAACTAGCTGCACCTTTATTGTGAGGGTCTGAAAGTTTGGGTAACATACTTAAGGTCAAAAAGCTAATTAGTTGGGAAATCACTGAAGAAACTGGGACACAGAATTCAAATCTCCTCCCTTTTACTGTAGAGTATTAGAACATGGTAATTCAATGGTAGCCAGATTAGCTGATAGTAGTTTTAGTTGGAGATAAATTGAAATTGGATAAATTTCATTGGCGATACAATGAAAATTATTGCAGAAGCTTACGAAGATGCACCCCTGAAATTTGGTTTTGTTTTGCTTTTTTTTGGTTGAATAATTATAAAAACCCTATTTCTTCTTCTGTTCAAGGGCATGATATTCAGGTGGTGCCTGCTTCAAATTAATATCCTTTCTTCTTCATTGTATTGTTCAAATTCGATTCAATTCAATTCTGTATCTTTTCATGCTTAAGCAGCCTTCTCATCAAAACAGCTCAGTGCTACACTGAAAAATGCTAATGTACCCAGGGAGAAATAGTATTTTTATTGTTTTGAGAACTCAAACTGATCTTTTAAAAAAAGGATTCCAGTTTTCATTAAAGAAAAAAATAAAATTTTTAGATGTTAAAATGCTGCTAGATTACTCACTTGGTTGTTACAATGTTTCCATGAGCATTTTATTGTGCTAATATGTAGTCTTTTTCCAATCAAATATTTAGTAGACAGCACATTTTATGAAACAAGAATATGTGAATGTGAAAAACTTTCAGTAATTTAAAATATTAGATATCATTTATGAAAACCTACCAAAGCCCATAAATTGGCTATTAAAATGATACTAAAAATACCCCTAGTTTTATTTTGGCAGCATATTTGCACACCATGTGGACATTTCCATTCCAACTACTTTTACTGAAAAACTCTATGCTGGAATAGAAAGAGAAGGGTTTCAGATGACTGGCTGAGCAAGCAGCAGCTGCTTCCCTCCACTGGTTCCATCTCCCAGTGTCACGTGTCAGGGTCCGGAACAAATAATGCACCTTTGTCCACAGTTCCAAAACAGAAGGTCTTGCCTATGAAATAGCAGAACACTGGAGTTTAAGGAATTGTGCTTACACACAAACAGCACCCTATTAAATGCCTCCCTGAGGAGCTATAGGGAGGGGAAGGGGAAAACAGTGCCAAATCCCTCTTGAAGAAATACTCTCAAGTTTATTTTACTTTCTTTGTTATTTGGCATAGTAGTAACAATTCTTCAATTACATGGAAGGTAACCAATAAATATCTTTGTTTAATTGGTTTGATTTAAGCAATATTTCTTATATTTGTAGATTTTTTTTAACAAGCACGGTTTTGAAGAGTGATCCAAACTAAATAATTTTATGTTTATGTATAGCTTAGTGTTTCATACCCAGTCACTGAATTGACAGCTACAGGGTTGCAACTTCTATCCTTTTGAGTCAGAAAGTTAGCTGTGGATAATTTAGCAAACAGACCTTATCAGTTTGGCCCCAAAGTATTTGTAACTATATGACAGGAACTCCTGCTGACTGACTGCAGGGTTTTAGAAGCATATGCTACAATTATTTCTTTTGTTTTAAAGACTCATGCAAAATTTGATATTCACAGCTGCTAGGCATCAGTTTAACAGAGAAACAATCTCACCACAAAAAAACAAAAGTGACTGATTCCAGATTATTGCCAGGTCACGCACTGTGGTGCTGGAACAGATTCAAGTGTAAGTGCTACAAAAGTAGCCATGGCCCAGGTAGGCTATAAGGTTTCAGCAAGCTATGATGCCAGGCTCCTGTCTGCTGACACTACTTGATAACATCTAGGAATTCTAACTAGTGGAATAAGTACAGTAACTTCCCCAAAGATTCCCGCCCCCCCCCCC
Organism: Dasypus novemcinctus; assembly: GCF_030445035.2. Classification (NCBI taxonomy): domain Eukaryota; kingdom Metazoa; phylum Chordata; class Mammalia; order Cingulata; family Dasypodidae; genus Dasypus; species Dasypus novemcinctus. The sequence continues at coordinate 72,049,722 of NC_080673.1, read as the reverse complement.
GAATGACTATACTAATGTAAACAACTGAATGAGGAATTAAAAGATTGGAATCAATACACGTTTGCATGTTAAGTAACTCAGTCAAAATTTACAGTATGAATAAAATCATGACTGTACATTACAACATGGAATATATATATATATACAAATATACTATTCATATATACATATAGAGATACACACAAGAACATGGTTTTACAAACTAATTTGGACTAATTTATGAAATCACATATATACATGCATACAAAGCAAGAATATTATGTAGAAAGTATTTATTATTATTTTAATTACATCTCTAAATATCACTCTGAGTATTCCTTACAATGACCCAAGAGGGATAAATTATACGACAAAATCTTCTTAGCCACATAAAAGTGGAAAATCAGAATGACAAACAACAAAAAGCAAAGAAAAAAAAGAATTGCTGTGGTCTTTTGTATTGAAGTAAGAATTATTTCAATAGCTTTTCAAGAATTAAGTCAGTTTGGGGAGTTACTCATTTCTACCCAACTGTATGTGTGGCATGTCTGTTGTACAAAGGACTTATTGCTGTAAAATAGATTAAATATGCTTAAAATAATAAATATAATTTGAAATCCCACTTTTTAACCATTAAAATAAATATGAATTTAAATGAGAGCATTACTGAAAAGATTTATAAATATAATCATTTTGCTTTTCATCAGTATGTGTCCTCTACACTTGGGAGAAGATATTTTCTTCTTCACTATTTTCTGTCCTGACTTTGCTACATGGAGATTTCAATGTATTTTCATCAACATTTCTACATCTTTATGGACAATTGTTTTCATAACTTTCTCGTGCTTTCACTCCCACCCCATATTCTAGATATGTGCGATAATAGTTACATTTCAATGTCACCTTGTACTTGTTAATTCACCTCTGTCAAGCAAGGTTTCTGTTTTAGCAAAAGGTGCACTTTCAAACTCTGAATATCCTCTCTTTGTGGTCTCTCTCCCCTAGATACAGGCATGACAAGGATATTACTTTTCAGACATATGACAGAATCGAGATTCTCAAGCCCTACCATTCTGTGGGTCCCTTGTTTTAAAGGCAGTGTGATATACAGGAAAGAGAACAAGGCTGGACTCAGAGGGAATGAGATTCAGGAGATGAAGTTTACATGCCTTGGATAAGTCAGTTTTCTCCTGTGAATCTTAAAGTTCTCTTATTTAATAAGGAAGAGGAAAATATCTCTAAAGCCTCTTTCAAATATAAAACTTAGGGCATCATTCATTCAATAAAAATCTATTCTGTGAATAACACTATTCTGAGTTACAAAATTCAAAGATGAATAGACATGGTCCTACCTACTACAGGTTTTACATATATAAATATGCTATACAGACAGCGATATATATATAGAGAGAGATGAATCTTGCTTTGTCTTTTGCCCTACTAGTTTTCTTTTTTAATATTCATTCTTCCTTTTTTCTTTATTAATGGATACATGATTTTATTCTATTCAGGGTTGCAGTGTCCTGTTAAAGTTACTGAATTCCTGAAGTCCCCATTGCTCCTACCAGGATAGGTGTATTACCTGAGTCTGACCAATAAGATGTAAGTTCAAGTCAACCATGGATCTTCTTAAAAGCAATATATTTTTTTCAATTTAAAAAGTGATGAGTCCAGATAAAAAATGTCATCATATAGAATCTGCTTTCAGCCTGGGCTATGGAATTGATGTTCTTGAACAGGTAGTTAGATGATGTGTAGATCTCAAGGACTCTACTCAGTAAGTGCACCAGTGACTGGGTTGCCAATGATTGTGACTTCTTGCTATGTGAGAAAAATAAATCAATATGTGGTTAATACATTGAAGTTTCCATTTCTGTTTTTTCAGCTTAAAGCAATCCTCATTATATATTTACTATTATTTTGTAAAGTAAAAGTAGTTCATTTTGCATGTAAAAATAGATTATAAGATAGCAGTATTTCTTAAGGAAACTTAAAATCTAAATATATAAACAAAATATTTTATTCTCTCACTGAGTTGATAGCTTTTTTTTGGCTCTCTCATATTCCTTTCTTTGTTCTGTCAGTTGCTTTTATATTATCTCTCATCTTTTTCATCCCTTCAATACTCCTTTTAGAATTTCTAATTATCTCATCAAAGAACTTCAATTAGAGAACTGCTATTTTATTTAGATGTTTGTCGAATGATGTATTTGTTTCTTGGAGGAACATATGGCACCATAATTTGTTATTCTTTCAGTTCTAGCTCTTTCTTATTTTATTGATTCAGTGTTGTACTTTCACAGATCCATTTGTTTTGCTTAGCATCTCAATTTACTCTTCATTCTAATTGAAGAAATAGTCATATATTTTGAATTTTATCTTTATACTTTATTTCAACACTTGCAATCTTTGGATATTATTTTCCCATATTGCTATTTCTTTCCTGTGTAACTGTCACCTGTTTTCCTGTTGTCCTTTGAGGTTGTCTCCATGTAATTCTGATCATTTGCATATATTGTTCTCATTTTCCAATTTGGCATTTGGTCTATCTTTTTTTGTGCATGTTGTGGTGTGTTTTTTTTTTTTAATTTTTAAAGAAGCTTTAGATTACATATATATTACATAAAAAATGTAGGGAATTCCCATATGCCCTTTCCCTTCCCCTTCCCACACTTTCCCACATTAACAACATTCTTCATTAGTGTGGTACATTTGGCACAACTGATGAACACCTATTGAAGCATTGCTACTAATTGTAGTCTATAATTTACTTTACAGTTTACACTTTGCCCCACACAATTTTGTAGGTTTTGAGAAAATATATAAAGGCCTATATCTGTCATTGCAATGTCAGTTGAAAATGATTCCAATGTCCCAAAATGACCCATGTTACACTTATTCTTTCTTCTCCCTACCCTCAGAAACTCTGAGGACACTGCCTTTATATCAATGATACAAGTTCTTCCATTGTTAGAATAATAATAAGTCTACTTAAATCCATTATTCATTTCCCAATCTGAGGATTTGGGGATGGTGATGCCCACTCTGTTTCTGAGTAAAAGGGGACTTAGATCTTGTGGGGCATATGGATAGAACTGTTTTGCTTGCAGGTGTAGAAACTGTTTTTCAGGATCAGCATTGTCCATCATCATCCTTTTGTTCATTGTCCTGGGCAAGTCCAATGAACTAGAGAGTAGCTGTTGCAACTCTGGTGAGATTAAAGACTCAACTGGCATACGAACAGACCTAAGAATTAAGTCTCTGGGACATATAATTAATAAGTATAGTACAAACTATAGGTTCAAATAAAAGGGCTGGAAAACCATGTGTAGGGAAATTATAAATGAGTCTAACTCTGTTATATTGGGGACCTATATTCCAAAGTAAGGCCCACTGACAGGGTGCTGATTTCCTGAGATTGTCTGCCCTGCCTATAGTGTCCAGATGTCTCTAGGGCCCTCAGGAGCCCCCCTGCTTGAAGCAGTGTTTATAGTGGCAGTCAATGAGCTCCTGCTGAGACTTGAATAAGCATAACCTCAGGAATGAATTCCCAAATCACTTCTAAATCCCTTAGCCATAAAGACTCATTTGTATTTAATGTTTCCCCTTTTTAGTCAAAGTCTTTTTCGTGATGCATCACTAGTCTGTGCTTGGTAATAATCCCTACTTGTCAGGGAGGCTCAACCCCTTGTGTCATGCCCCACACTGGGGGGAAGGTAGTGAGTTTACATGCTGTGTTTGTCTTAGAAAGAGGCCATATTTCAGCAACAAGGAGGTTTTCAGGAGATCACTTTTAGGCTACATATAATACTAGCTAAGTTTCTATTTCACGAAAAAGGTTTATGAGTACAATCGTCAACATCAAGGGCTTGGCGTAATGGTCTGTCCTCCTTCACTAGGCACTGCCCATGTACTGGGTGGATTCTTATCACTCTATTAGAGAATGTACCAGGAATTAGGGCTCCCCAGAATGGGATTCAATATTCTTTCTATTTTTGTGTGGGTCTCCACCCACCAACACAATATCCCATGAATACTTGAACATTTTCATATGCCTTAGAGGCATGCCTCAGGTGCACCCCTCCCCACACATCTCCCCATCTTTGACCCCCCACAACAGTGATTCTCCCCTGCTACTGGTGTGACCCTTCTGCAACACAAAGCTGCTCATAAAAACAAAGCCAAAAAAAAAAAAACCCAAATAAAATGAATAATAAAATAATATTAATAATATTAATAATAAATAACAAAATAAATTTAGGGTACTGAAATTGTTCTGCTTAATCTTGCAATAATGGGTACAGACCATTTTAAATTTTCAAAACATCTAAAAGTGAATGTTGTGTTTATAGACAATGTATATGGTTGTTCTCCATTTCCTATGTACTAGAGAGCATTCTGTTCAATAAAGACCTCTGGTGGGCAGCTCATAGATAATAAGTATTGCTATGATATTATTTTTTAGATATAGCTCTTAAAATGTTTAAGAAAGACAGTATGCTCCAAGGTTCATGCCTCTAATAACCTAGAAATCATGTTAAATATGAGGACATGTATCCTTCTAAGACCTATAATGAAATCATGTTTAGTCTGCAGCAAGAATTTGAAAAGCTATTAGGAAGTATTTTATAGTTTGTACACAGTATTTTATTTTTTTATTTTTTAACAAATCAATTTTATTGATAAATATTAATAAAGCATAAATCCATTCAAAGTGTGCAATCAATGGTATTCAATATAGTCACATAATTGTTCATTCAACACTTGAATAATTTTAGAGCATTTTCATTATTCCAACAATAATAATAATAATACTAAAAACAAAAACCAACAAAACAAAGAAGCAAAACTCATCACTTCTCAATCCCTCTACACTTCCCCTACAGTACAAAGCTACTATTCTGTTTACTACTTTTTATATTTATAGTTTGCAGAAACAGTCTTATATGTGGTATCACACATATTCATATTTTACATGAGGCTTCATTATGTTATATAGTCCATTGTTAACATTTTTTTAGCTTTCTTTCCAGTAACATAAATGTCCTTAGGCTTTCCTTTTCAACCACTATCATACCCATATAATAGCTCTGCTAGTCACAAACACCATGATGTGCTCCCACTATTTCCATTCATTTCCAAAGATTTATAAGCAACATTTTAACTAATTCTGCACAGATGAACCATAAGCTTTTGATTTTCTATCCTCATTCTATTTTATGGTGTACTATATTCTAATTATTAACTCATGAGATTACATAGCATGTTTACTTCATAATACACAATCATACAGTTTTTGTTCTTTTTTTTGCTGACTTGTATCACTCAACGTAATGTCTTCTTCCCAGTTCATCCATATTGTCATATGCTTCATGACTTCATGTCTTCTTAGTGCTGCACAAAATTCCATCATGTGTATACACAACAATTTTTTATCCATTTATTAGTTGAAGGACACCTGGGTTGCTTCCAATTTTTGGCTATCATCAATAACACTGCTATGATTTTCAGTAGGCAGATGTCTATTTGTATCAATGCTCTCAGTTCTTCTGGATATATACCTAAAATGGTACTGATGAGTCACAAGGCAAGTCTATATTCAGCTTCCTTAGGAACTGCCAATTAGTCCTCCACAGTGGCTGTACCATTCTACATTCCCAACAACAGTGAATAAGCGTTCCTATCTTTCCACAACCTCTCCATCATTTACAGTTTTCTGAATTGTTAATAGCAATGAAAAGACATCTCATTGCAGTTTTGATTTGCATTTCTCTAATTGCTAGGGATGTTAAATATTTTTTCACGTGTTTCTTCACCATTTGTACTTCTTTTGTATTTTTCTTTTCATTTGTACTTTACAAGACAATAGACAAACATTTTTTAATCGGCTAGTTTGTCTTTTTATTTTTGAGTCAAATAACCTTAAAAATCATGGATGGTAAACCCTTATCAGATATGTGATTGCCAAATATTTTCTCCCATTGAGTCGGCTGCCTTCTCACCCTTTTGACAAAGTCCTTTGGGGTACAAAAGTATTGAATTTTGGAGGTCCCTTTTATCTATTTTGTTATTGTTGTTGCTCATGCTTTGGGTGTAAGGTTTAAGCAAACACCACCAACCACAAAATCTTGAAGGTATTTTCCTACATTTGGTTCTAGGAATTTTATGGCTGTCACTTTTAAATGTAGGTTCTTGACCAATTTTGAGTTAATTTTTTATAAGGTGTGAGATAGGGGTCTTCTTTCTTTCTTTTGGATATGGTTGTCCAATTCTCCTAACACTAATTGTTGAATAGACTGTTCTGGCCCAGCTGAGTGGGCCTAACAGCCTTGTCAAAAAATCACTTGACTGTAGATATGATGGTCTATTTCTGAGTTCTTGATTCAGTCAATCTGTCTGTCCTTATGCCAGTACCATGCAATTTCTACCACAGTAGTTAAGTAATATGCTTTGAAGTCCAGAAGTGAGAGCTTTCCAAATCTGTTCTTTTTTAAGACAGTTTTGACTATTCAGGGTCCCTTATACTTCCAAATAAATTTGATTATTGCAAAAAAGACTGTGGGAATTTTTATTGAGATTGCATTTAATCTATATATCAGTTTTGGTAGAAATGAAATCTTAACAATATTTAGTCTTCTAATCCATGAACTCAGAGAGTCCTTCAATTTATTTAAGTCTTCTTTAGTTTCTTTTAGCAATGGTTTGTAGTTTTCTGAATATAGGTTACAGGCCCTTTATGTCCTTGGTTAAGATTATTCTTAAATATTTAATTCTTCTAGTTGCTTTCATAAAAGGAATGGGTTTTTTTTCTGATTTTCTCTTCAGATTACACATCAATATTGTATAAAAACAATTTTGCTTATTAATCTTGTATCCTGACAATTTGCTGAACTTATCCTTTAATTCTAGTAGATTTGTTGTAGAACAATAATGATTTTCTAGATATGGAATCATATCATCAGTGAATAGAGAGTTTTACTTCTTCCTTTCCTTTTTAAGTGTCTTTTATTTATTTATCTAGCCTAATTGCTCTTGCTAGAACTTCTAGCAAAATATTGAATAATGATTTTGAGAGTGGGCATCCTTGTCTTGTTCCTGAAGAAAGCTTTCAGTCTTTCTTCATTGAGTACAATGCTAGCTGTAGGTTTTTCCTATATGCACTTTCCTATATTGAGAAAGATTTCTTCTATTTCTGTCTTTTGGAGTGTTTTTATCAAGAAAGGATATTGTGTTTTCTCAAATGCCTTTCCTACATCCATCGAGAGGAATATGTGATTTTTCTTTTTCAGTTTATCAATGTGGTTTATTGCACTAATTGATTTTCTTGTGTTGAACTACCCTTGCCTATCTGGGATAAAACCCACTTGATCATAGCGTACTATTCTTTTAATGTGTTTTTGGATTCAGATTGTAAGTATTTTGTTTAGGATTTTTGCATCTATATTCATTAGAACTATTGGTCTGTAATTTTTCCCCCATAGTATCTTTATCTGGTTTTGGTATTAGGGTGATTTTGGCTTCCTATAATGAGTTTGATAGCATTCTTTCCTGTTCCGTTTTTTGGAAGAGCTGAAGCAAGATTGGTGTTAGATCATCTTTGAATGATTGGTAAAATTCACCCATGAAACCAACTGGTCTTGGGCTTTTTATCTTAGGTAAGTTTTTGATGACTGTTTCAATCTCTTCACCTGTGACTGGTTTTTGAGGTCATCTGTTTCTTCTAGGGTCAGTGTAAGTGGTTCATGTGTTTCTAGGAATTTGTACATCTCCTCTACATTGTCTAGTTTTTTGGCAAACAGTTGTTCATAGTATCCTCTTTTGATCTCTCTTATTTCTGTGGGGTCAGTGGTAATGTTTCCCATCTCATTTCTAATTTTATTGATTTATGTCTTCTATCTTTGTCAGTCTAGCTAAGGGTTTGCTTATTTTGTTGATCTTCTCAAAGAAACAACTTTTCATTTTTTTTATTCTTTCTATTGTTTTTTGTTCTCAATTTCATTTATTTTTTTCACTGATCTTTACTACTTCCTTCAGCTTCATGTGGCATTAGTTTGCTGTTCTTTTTCTAGTTCCTCCAGGTATGCAGTGAGATCTTCAATGTTAGTTCTTTCTTCTTTTTCAATGTAAACATTGAGGGCTATAAATTTCCCTCTCAGCACTATCTTTGTGGCATCCCATAGTTTTGGATAGGAGCCCTTGCCAGCCACCACAAGTGTTTCATAACTCACATTTGTTGTTTTTTGGTTATTCATCTCTCAGTCCATCACCCTCCTGGGAGTTTTGAAGGACTGCCTCCGTCTATCAATAATCTCTTTTGCTTAAGATAGTATTTATGAATGGCATATGATTACCTGGGCCACAAAGGCATCATAAAAATTGATGTAAGGGAGATGGTAAATGAAAAGAAGAGTAGTTAACATTGACCAGTCAGCTTTCTAGGTCCCAAACAGTGCTATTCATATGATGAAGACAATTTTTTTTACTCAGACCCTCACTTTTCCATTTTATAGATGAGAAAAAAATAAGAATTGAGATTCAGTAACATTGAATACCAATATCTCTGATTAGTAAATAGCAGAGCCAATGTTAAGCTTGTTTAATTCTAAAAACTGTATTTTTTCTCCCAGAGCATATTATTCTAAATTGATTTTTAAATTGTGTGTGAATAGGTATCAGTAGACTTTTATTATAAAAAATAAATTTGCATTCACATATTTAGGTAAATATATGGACAATGTTCAAGCAAAGGATGGGTATTTCTTCTGGTACATGTTCTCTGGATGAAACAATAAGTGCAATGGCAAATCTTCAAGGGCTTTGCTGATTGCAAAGGTCTACGATTTGTCAGAAAATTAAGTCCTGAAGCCAAAATTCAATAATTTAAGATGCTGAATTTTGGAATTTTGATTAAAAGTGAAAATTCTTTAAGTGTATAGTGGTGTATTTGAATAATGAAATATATATTCTCTTAAGCAATATTCCAGGAAAATTCTTAAGTAACATTTTGCAACTTTTTCTTCCCAGAATTGATGTGAAGATTTAAAAGACATGAATATATCAATGTTATTTGAAATTTGGGATTGGATTCCATATTCTGACCAGAAAGAATGATAATCTGGTATGAATTTAGGCATGTTATTTCCAATTTTATGTTTCCACAGTCTAAAATTTATTTTTCAGTTAGATTTTTTTTTTATCTCTTTTGGATCTAGGGATAATTTTAAAATGCTGTTTTGACATTCGCTTTCTTATTTTAGGATTTTTCTAGAAAGGAAAATATAAACTTTAAAACAGGATGAAGATAAATGGTAAGACATATAAAGGATTCTTTCCTTTAGAAACTTATTCTAAAATGATTTTAAATTAATTTTATCTTGAAAAACACTTTTAAAATATTGTCAAAGAAATAAAAGTATCATGAATACAATAGCACATGGTTTCAACAACCCAATATCTAAGAAAACAATTGAACATGTTTCACAAATTTAAAACAGAAATTACTTCATAGTAGTAGAACTGCCAATATTCATAAAATCATGGAGTATATAAATGTAATTGTTTTCAACACCTGGTACTTGACAAAATTTTGAAAAGACTAGTATTGTCATGTTCTCGTATATTAAAAAGTTTAAAAGATTGCTACATCTTAAATAATTATATTGAATAAAATTTCTATTTTGATTCCCATATATTTTTATGTGACATTTATATAATCTAAGTATCTTAAAAAAATAAAAATATATAATTAAAAAATAAATAGAGCTATAAATATTTTCATTAAAAAATTTCTATTTCGAAGTTATGAAAATGTCCTTAGACCTGGAATTTTAGCTACACAAAGTGGGCCCTGAATAAATTTTATTAAATGAATGAGAATATAATAAAAGGGAATTAGGAAATATAGAAAACAAAGTGAGACTACCATGAGAAATTAATACAGCCTATAAGCAATGGAGGAAAATTAAAATTCTTCTTTGCCTCACTTTTAAAACACTGCACCTACCCTTATCCCTTCCTCTGCCATCTGAAGGTTTAGAAATGAGCCACTGAAACAAACACACATACACACACAAACCCAACTCTTTATATCAGCTTCAGATAACTGAATAGGCAATCTGCCTTGCCCTCTGAACATTCCTGCACATGATTGCTGGGTATTAAACTGCTCTTTACTTGAGCCATTTCTCCAGGTTGGTTGTGGTGAGCATCCTTGAAATGTGAGGTAGTATCTCTCCCTAGTCAAAGAGCTGGCTTGTTTCCAAATGCTATAAAAGTAGTAAACCTCCCAAGCTCAACGGGAGTCATACAGTCGCTTGTCTCTGATCCGGGAGACTTGTGCTTTCACTCACCTTACATAAAAGAGTAACAGACTACTTTGCTTGTTGGAAAGTAGGATAAAATCTCTAGTTTAGTTTCTGAGGCTGCTCAAAGCAGATACCATCAAATGGGTTGCCTTAAATAATGGGAATTTATTAGCTTATAGTTTGAGGCTGAGAAATTGTCTATATCAAGGCATCATCAAGGCAACACTTTCTTCCAAAAGACCGGCTGCTGGCGATCCTTGTTTCCTCTGTCACATGGCAAGGCACCTGGCCACATCTGCTAGTCTCTTCCTTCTCATTTGGGTTTTGCTGATTTTAGCTATTTCTTTATGTAGCTTTGTCTCTTATGCCTTAATTCATTCCATTTATAAAGGATTCTAGCAATAGGATTAAGGCCCATGTAAATGAGGTGGGTCACAGCTTAACTGACACAACTTTATCAAAAGGGCCTATTTAAATGGGTTTACACCCACTGAAAAGGATTAGCTTTTAAGAGCATGTTTCTCTGGGGTGTACCACTTTAAGTCACCACAATCTCAGACTTCACACAGTTGTTCTGGATAAGGACATCATTATCAAAATTAAGGTGTGTATATGTATACATACAAAATTCTACAAGTGTAATTTCATATATATTCATATAATTCAATAGATAGAAATATAGATAGATACGATTTGTCCCATTTAGACATTTTTACATTCTTTTTTTTAGGTAGCCTTTATAACATTGTATTAATGGTTTGCAAACCTTGGGCCATTTACTTTTGTTCATTGTCCCCTAATTCCATTAGCTATATTTTAGGAATGCCTTACATAACTAAGTCATAGTAATATTATGAGAATTGAATGATATAATTGAATGTAAAGTTCTCAGATCAATTTTTGGTACTCAATAACTGCGATCTATTATTTTTCTACTTTATCTCTGATTTTGATTAATATCTTTTAGAATCTATCATTTTACAAAGATATTTAACCCAAAGTAGTGTTTGTGATACTTACAGAGTTTTTGATAAACATATATTTGGGGGGAAATAATGTCATTATAAGGAGTAACATGTATGTTCTTATATAAATATAATGACTCAACTTTAAAATAAAATTTCACATTTTACTTAAGAATTCTTAAAGATCATTTTTTAAAACTCTAAGTAGGCTGACTGCTCAAAATATAATTATCTCACATTTTCCTCTGCTCTCTCAAGATTGATCACTTTTGAGATTACTCAAAGACAATATTTCAAGACTTTTAGCATTTCAAAATATATTTAGAAGAGAACAGTGGCCTCTAGTGACACAAAAATTCAAATAACAGAATAGAGACTTCTAAACCATTCAAAGAAAATGAAATTAAATCATTTGCTGAAAATTTTAGTTCAAGTGATGAGGGATTAATATAGTCTTTCACAGAAAGCCTCTCTCTCTCTCTCTCTCTGTTTCCTCCTCTCCCTCTCTAAGATTATCTTGAACACACTATTAAAGGAATTGGTTAGATCCTTAATTAGCTGAAATCAAACAGGAACCTACACCTTCACTTCTATAGTTTGTGAGAGACTATGGAAATATAGATATTCAAATCATACATAATCACATAATCAGGAGATACCAATTCACTTTTCAAACACATTTGATTAGTAATTAGTTAGGATTTACTATTAGGGCAATGCCAGATAAGGACCTCACTTAAATTCCAATCTGGTAATATTAGGAGGTCATGGGGTATTTACTAAACAAATGATCTAATTAACATTTATTAACAAATGTTTATGTAGAATTTTAGGTAGTGTCAAAAAATTATGGTTGTTTTTAACATAGTAGTTATACTTTCTTGGTCATTGTATATTATAAAAACAACTTTTATCTACAGTTTTTTTAGTATCTAGTGAGAGTTTAAGTGTTCAACCTCTTTTTTAGAAACTGAAGGTTTTTAATTATTTTATTTTGTCTACTATTAAGTAAAAAGTTCTGCTTTTTTATTGGCTTTAGCTCATAAGAGAAATCACTAAATATTAAATCCACTGGACATTGATCTATATAACACAAAATTTTTCTTACATTAAAAGGAATATTTTTTCATTTTAATGTTCAGCCTATATCTGCTTGCTAAGTTATATTACTTCTTTGCTATATAAACACAAGCATTAATTAATTCTGGAAATGGGATCAAAAACCTAATATATATAGAAATGAATTTTCCTTTTTCACATGTTTGAAGATAACATTGTCTACAGTGTTTAACTGTCTAAAAGTCAATAAACACTAAATGATGGTGGAAATTCAACATTTTTTAAAAACACATGACGATAGTCTAGGATAAGATAACCTAACACTGAGACATTACATTCCTACCATTGATTGCAATCTGTGATTTTCCTCTTCCCACATGGGTATAATTATCTCAGTGTAGCTACAAATTGCCTTGTGACAGTTAAAAATAAATTCTTTTGTATTTCCCAAAGAATTATTCTTTAGGATAACTGGAAATAAATACTCACAGTTTCAGCTAGAGAGTTTTTAAAAGAACAAAGTAAAATTAAAATCCTTTGAGGCGGTGGATTTGGCCCAGTGGTTAGGGCATCCGTCTACCACATGGGAGGTCCGCGGTTCAAACCCCGGGCCTCCTTGACCCGTGTGGAGCTGGATCACATGCAGTGCTGATGCGCACAAGGAGTGCCCTGCCACGCAGGGGTGTCCCCCGTGTAGGGGAGCCCCACGCGCAAGGAGTGTGTCCTGTAAGGAGAGCTGCCCAGAGCAAAAGAAAGTGTAGCCTGTCCAGGAATGGTGCCGCACACACGGAGAGCTGACACAACAACACGACGCAACAAAAAGAAATACAGATTCCCGTGCCACTGACAACAACAGAAGCCAACAAAGAACACGCAGCAAATAGACACAGAGAACAGACAACCGGGGTGGGGTGGGGAGGAAGGGGATAGCTATAAATAAATCTAAAAAAAAAAAATCCTTTGAGAAAAAAATGAACATTTGATCGAAACTTAGTCATATGTGTATCTCCATTTGTAGGTGCATCAAATATGAATTGAAATTCTAATTTATAAATTGTTTCCCTTTATATAACAAAATAAAAATTGCTTTATGTTGTTAACTTTTGTGGCCTTTTTGTTTCTTTAAACCCTCCTTCTCTTTGCTTCCTTCTTCCTCATATTGAATTGGCAGTTATGAGTGCTTTTATTCTAAGCTAAAAATGGTGTTAACTTTGACTTCTGAGTGTTTTGTGCACTACAATACTAATTTTCAAATATGCAGATTTTAAAATTAATAAAAGGAAAAAAACAGTAAACAATAATATGAATTGCTAGTCAAATGAATTTAGACAAATGTGGTACTTTCTTTAGAAGAATAGAAAAAATAAGAAAAGCAATTCTAAAGAGCAATTATCAGCAGATGAGCAAATCGATGCCAGCTAACATACACTGAAGAAGAATTTATAATGCTTCAAAGACCACTAGAATGGAATGTTGAGTTATAAGAATTCTATACCCTGTATTTAGGAAAAAGTTGAAAAATATTGTCATTTCTGGGTCATCAGAGAAAATGTTATGGACCAGAAAGGATTTCTGGACATATTTTTAAATTTATATATATATAAATATGCAAACTACTATTTGGTAGTTTTGTTATTTTACTTGTCTTGCCTCAATTTTCATCTATAAAATGAGGATAGAAATAATGGGGTTTTAGTGTGAATTAAGTGGGTTTATATATAAAGCTGCCTATATAAATGTTAACTTCGATACGATCATGAGTGAGTAGGTAAACAATAAAAAAAAGAAAAGGGACATAAATCCACAATTTTTGAGGTGGGAAATAACTAGACTAAAGAAATCTGTTTCTTAAGTACTTTTTATTTTCATATAATCTACTTGGAAATTTATTTTCCACTATGTTCTTTCAAAAACTAATTTTTCCATTTTTTTCAGTCTTTCATTTTCATAGATGTAAAGCAAAATTGACTGATTGTAGCCGAACCTCAGAAGTTTAAAGAGCATGAAGACATTTTGAGAATTGATCTCACAAATATTTATTGGGCACATTGTGTGGGCCAAGCACTGTGTTAGGAATTGTAAAAACAGTGGTAAAAGAAGAACTGAGAGTAGAGACATAAACAGATATCTGCACACTTATGTTCATAGCAGCATTATTCACAATAGCCAAAAGTTGGAAACAACCCAGGTGTCCATCAACCAAACAGTGGATAGACAAATTGTGGTGTATACACATGATGGAATATGATGCAGTGGTAAGAAGAAATGAAGTCGTGAAGCATATGACAACATGGATGAAACTGGAGGACACTGTGTTAAGTGAAGCAAGCCAGACACAAAAGAGAAATACTGTATAATTGTGGTATTATGAACTAAATACATTGTGTAAACTCATAGAGTTAATATTAGAATATAGGTCACTAGAAAATAGAAGGACAGTAGAGAATGGAAAGCCAAGGGTTAATCTGTGCAGAACTGATAAAAAGGTTGTAAATCTTGGGAAATGAATAGAAACGGTGAAAGCCCATCATGGTGTTTGTGACTAGCAGATTTACTACGTGGGTATAACAGAGGTTGAAAGGGAAAGTCTAGGGTCATGTATACTACTAGAAGGAAAGCTAAAACCTGTAATATGGGACAGTATAAGATAGCAAAACTGCAGGTCAAACACGAATATGAGGGATATTGCATATATAAGACTGTCTTTACAAATGTAAATATAATTGTCCTAGAGAGAAGGAAAAAGAATAGCAACAATGTACAACAGAGGAAGCATAGAGAGATTGAGATATGATGAGTTTTGCTTGTTTTTTGTTTATTATTATTATTGGAATAATGAAAGTGCTCTAAGAATTATTGAAGTGATGAATGTAGAAATATGCAATTACACCAAATACCATTGAATGTACACTTTGAATGGATTTATACTTTATTAATATGTATCAATAAAATTGATTCGTTATAAAAAAGTGATAAAATATATAGACCTTAATCTTAGGAGTCCACAATAAAATAGATAAATAAAAAACTGATATACTTATTGTAGTAGTCTTCAATCACCTTGAATGCCAGATGGACAATACACAGACTGCTGGGCTCTCATTCACTGAATTTCTAATTCAATTGCTATGAGGTGAGACTGAAGATTTTGCATTATTTCAAGTGCTTGGGTAATGCTTCTGTTCTGTCGCTGGGATTTATTGCATTATAATGCCAGGGCTTAGCAAGGATTATGTAGAATGGATCCCTAACCAAGACTTAAAGAAGTTAGGGAAGGAGTCCCAAAGGATTGATAACTGAACACTCAAATCTTGAAGAATGGTGAACAAAGAGAACTGAAGTTAGGTGAGTTTTACTTATTACCTGGTGTATCTGAATATAGGTGGACTTTAATAGCTTAGTAATCTAGACCAAACCAAGTACTCCACTGAGCTGGGAATTTTACTCACTTTAAAAAAACAGGATTTACCCTCTTCTAACAACTGTAGTTTATATGATGTTGAAAAAATGCATTATACACTTAAATAGAAACCTTATCTGACATGCTTTGACTGAGTTGGGGTACTTTTGTGCTCAAAGAAAATTTAATACTCAACTTTGTTTTACATTTGTAATCCCAAAGCAGCTAAAAAGAAAGCATTTAATAAAATTTAAATGGAAATTTGACCCTCAAAGGAGACTTTTATGTCTCTAAACAATAATTTACTTTCTTTAAACTAAAACAAAATGTGATACTCTATTATTAATGAATTAAAAGTCAACAATTTTCCCATATGTTTGAGCAATGCAATGTAAAGCACATGTAAAGCCAACCCCTCAAGGCAATATAAATAAGAATTAATGTAAAGACAACTTTAGAAGATACCCAATTAACAGAAATGAAAAGAAGAGAATCAAGATTGATGATTTGGTAGAGTTTTTAAATAAATTAAGAGTATCTGGAGCAATTTTTCTGAGGCTCTCCCAGCAACAACAATAACTACTTTTTTTTTTTTCATGAAGACAGAGATATAGAACAATAAAATGTACTTATAACTGGAGAGCCCACTCTTAATGAAGAATCACAGAAAATGAATTCAAACACTTCACTTGTACCAACAATTTCTTTCTTGCTATCTAGATTCTAGCAATCCTCCAAGACCAAATTTAAGTCTTCCCTCTTATGTGATGTCTGCACATTCTTAATTCAAAATTAAGAAGTATCTGCAATGTATGCACATAATTCATTCAGCAAGTAAGGGCGATCTCTAGGTGTCAGGCAGGGTTCTAGGTGCTTGAACATATCATTAAACAGTGCAGACAAAATCCCTTCCCTCTAGGAGCTTTTGTACTACTTGGAGAGAAAAGGCAATAGATGATAAATGCAATAAGTAAACACAATTAGTTAGTAAATTAAACAGTTAGATATTAATTAGTTTTAAAAGGTATTATCCCTAAAATTAATAAAGAAAAAAAACAGAACAGAGTATAGAATATCAAACATATAGATCCTGATGAAGGCAGAGTGTGACAATCAATCAGGCCCAACCTTATTTTGTGATTTAATGTCTCAGGAATTCCTCTCAAATATTTCATTCAAAAGTAAATGCCTGAGTCCTGTTTTTTTTATGCATGATTGTTTTGTAAGCTCATGACTTCTTTAATAATAATGAAAAAAAAGATGAGTGAGTGGACACAATATTATATCCGACTGCTGGAAAATGTCAATTCTTTCCTAATTTCATGACTTTAACTGCGCCTTAACCCTCACCAAAATTTTTCTCTACCGTTATTGATGTGTATGCCTAATAAAAGTATTAACTTATTCTTTCAGGCTCAAATTAAGACTTATAATTTGTATTGATTATTCTAAGGGAGCAAACCCTTTCATCTCTGACCATTTATAATTCATTGTCTATACTAGTGGTTTTCAAACGTATTTGTTCAGGACACATTCTAAGTTTAAGTGTTTCCAGGTGATACAATTGCATATTGTAAATTGTACAGTGGATTTTAATATATATTTGTTAAAATCTATGGAACATCATGTTAGATCATTAAATTTGCTGCATAACCTAATTGGCAGAGCCACCACTCATTTTCAAAGTAATCAGTCAATTTGGTTATGTTGTCAGAAAAAAACTGATTTTTTTTTTCAATTAAAATAGACATTTTTATATACTCTCTTCTCTTTCCCCTCAACATCTCATTTAAAAGATCTCTTGGATAGGAAATAGAAACCAGGGATCCTGGTTCATCACCTAAATGAAATTAGTTCCTGCCCAATTTAAGATTTTCTGCTCAGTCTCAAGAGACTCTCCCTCAAGATAAATTGTCCTTCTGGCTGATTTTCATGTCTGGAGAAATAAAGTCTGGATGGATGAATAGTATGCGTTTACTATGCAAAGAGGAGAGGTACATTTCTGAAAAGGCTCATGGGAAAATAAATCGCAGAATTCAGACTAGTTCTCAGCTATCAAAACATCTTAGCAAGAATTATGAATGGAAATTGAAAACAGCATATACTTGTTCAGATCCTCCCTGGAACATCTTTCTTTAATCCCCGAGGTACTGCAATGTGAAGACCACTAACTTACACCATTCATAGTAAGTGGATAAATAATTGTTCATCCATGTTAGGGCACTTTTGAGAGAGAAAGTTACAGTATTAATAATTATACCAGAAGAAACAGTCTCAGGAAAATATAACATGGGACCATCCTATAAAGGAGAATACATGTGCACTACCTTTAATGATAGCTCAATAATGTATGAATTTTATTTATACAGCTAGATTTTAAAATCAGTAGGGGTTATTTACATTTTATTCCCAAAAGAATATAATAAAATGTCATTTTCTAATAAGTTACCTCTTCCAGATGAGACCCAATCTCATTGAAAATACCTAAAAGATACCTCAGGAACTATAGCTGAGATTTTCAGATACCATAGCAGGGTACCTATTTATAATTTTCAGATACTATTCTTGTACCTCAAATGATAGTATAAAACAGTCCTTCCTTCAATATTACTTTTTTTTTGTAATAATAAACTTTATTTTTAGAGAAGTTTTAGAAATGTTGTTCAGTTTCTTCAATTTCTGCCCCAATCCATTAAATCTCTTTAGGATCCCTAGGATAGTGGATGGAGCATAAACTAGTAAATAGCAATACTTAATCCTCCACTAATGCCCATAGCAACTTCATATGTTAAAAACTGCCGGTAGCCCACCTGGGGACATCAACGCAAACAAAAGAGATTGCAGTGATAATCATTCAGTATATTAAATTGTCACTTTTAAGCACATGTAAGTTACAGAATTGTGTCAGCTCACCAAAAGCCAATTCACTTGATGGCTGTTACATAAAATGTACGTTTGTTGATTATTTTTCCTTTGTTACTTTGTTGTAATGGGTGTGTTTTATTCTGCATATATAAAAACATTTTAGTAGATATGCAGTTTGCCTTTGACCCTCCTGTTCAACTCTTTGCCTCTACTGTGCAACCAATGAAATTGTAATGCAGAGAGACCTTTATATTACTATGGAATAAACACGTCTTCTTTTTTAAAGATTTTTTAAAAATCTATTTCTCTCCCCATCACCTTCCCCCCCCCCCACCCCCCGCCCCCGTTGTCCGCTCTCTGTGTCCATTCGCTGTATGTTCTTCTGCATCCAATTGCATTAGCAGGCAGCAACGGGAAACTGTGTCTTTTTTTTGTTGCGCCATCTTGCTGCGTCAGCTGTCCATGTGTGCAGTGCCACTTCTGCACTTTTTTCATGCAGGGTGGCTCTCCTTGTGGGGTGCAGTCCTTGTGCATGGGGCACCCCTATATGAGGGCACCCCAGAGTGGCATGGCGCTCCTTGTGTGCATCAGCACTGTGCATGGGCCAGCTCATCACATGGGTCAGGAGTCCCTGGGTATGGATCCCTGGACCTCCTATATGGTGGGCAGATGCTCTTATCAGTTGAGCCACGTCTGCTTCCCAGGAATAA
Source organism: Dasypus novemcinctus (assembly GCF_030445035.2). Lineage (NCBI taxonomy): Eukaryota > Metazoa > Chordata > Mammalia > Cingulata > Dasypodidae > Dasypus > Dasypus novemcinctus. The sequence continues at coordinate 72,030,440 of NC_080673.1, read as the reverse complement.
ACACTTTTTGCAAATTATCAAGTTTTTATAGAAAATGCATTTCTAAGGATTACATTATAACCAAGAATATGTTATATTTTTAAACAAAAAATAATATATTAAAGAAGCCAGATCATTGAAAGTCAAATAAAAATGACTATATTCCAAATTATAATCTTTTGGAAGTATTCTTATAGGCAATATTGTTACAAGAATTCTTCATGATCAATAAAATATTCTACATTAATTTTCTTTTTTGCCCCTCAGTCTCCATCTCTCATTCGACAGTCTCCATTGTATCCTACTTTCTAGCTCTTGAAGCAGTTGTAGGGATCTTGGACACTGACAAATTAAGTATATTTTTCTTATCTTATTGAAATATTTTTATAATATTTTCTTCAAGGATGTATTATTCTTGTTATTATATATGAAGTATTCTTATGTCTATACTTTTCTTGTGAATAATAATATATTGACAATTACATGTTTATAACCACATCATATGTAATTTTATAGCCTTCTGTTTTGCATTCTCTATCCCTAAGTGTCTCCTTTCTTAGTTTCCCTCTGCAGTGTTATAGAGCTGGAGCAAATTAAACTAAATATTCCATCAAATGCTGAGATGAAAGTAAAATGGAAATCTTCAAAAGGAACTAAATAGAGGATGCTAGCACATTGACGAAATGGCCATTTGGTTAATTCGTTTTTAAGGAATTAGCTATTTGCAATTATAGTCCATGTAACACTTCAGAGGAGTTCAATACCAACAGAAGGTGGCCTTGTTAGTCTCATTTAGTTATGGAATTCAATTCTGAGTTTTGAAAGTTAAGTTTCTGAAGGCAAAGGAGAATTCCAAGCACCAGGCTTTAGCAACAACTCAGGGGAATCTATACATTAGAAGAAGCTTGAACATACTCTACATTTTGTGCAACATTGAGAATTTCTGATCCTATAAATCAGAACTTTCCTGTTTTTGATCAATAACAGCTTTTTATTTTCAAATTGTCTATAAGATTTCCCATTCCCTTTTATAAATATCTTCTTTTTATTAATGTAAATGAACAATTATGTAGAGAATATTAAAAGGAAAAATATCCTGAACATCTCAAACAGATTTCTTAACCAAAACTAAAATCTCTCAGTAATTGGAGTGGCCCTTGACAAACCATTACAGAGAATAAAAAATTAAATATTTAAACATGAATTGCTTATAAGTCTGAATAAATAAGTTATTGATAATGTAATGTGTGAACTAAATGCCTGTGACTAATAGCTGTTAGTTCATATCTTATTAATATTCACTTTATTTGATACTCCAAGATACATGTTTGTTTTTAATTTCATACAGCAATCAGTCTAAGGCTTTATGAGAGGTTTCCACAAGTTCATTTGAAGTATGTTCAGAATAGAAAAATTATCAAAAGAATATCCTCAGAAAAGTCAGGAAATATCTGAGAAACTCTAACTTTCTGTCCACTTTGTTCAAAGATACTCTGAGATTGCTACTGCTAGTTTACAATTTTATTATACTAAACTCTAGTGATCTGTGCCAAGGATTTTCTCATTACAGTAAGCAAAAATACATGTGTGCACGCACACACACACATTTAGTATAGAAAATAAGACCTGGTTTGACTCATTCTTTTATTAAGCTAGGCTTTTAAATAATTGTGTTGATGAATAATGAAAATTTGGAAACCTGAAGAAAGAAAGGTTTAGTCATTATTCATACTCCTGCCTCATAAATTTTTATAACCTTTTGTCCTAATCGCCAGGAAGCACATTTCTTTTAACATCTAAAATGAAGCAATTAGCCATCTATTTTAAAAAATAAATAAAACGTTATCAGCATGTAAATTCTTGTCTGTTTTAAAAAGAGTAAATGACCTGTTATTTTGCACATCAATATTATGATGAAGTGAGGGGAAATATCTTAAGTTTCTTCAATATCCTTAATTTAGATACTAACACACAAGTTGCAGTTGATTTATTTACAAAATAAGAAAGACATCAACACTTTTTTATTATCTATCTAAAGAAAAGCAAAGTGTTAAAGAAAATTTTATGATCATTAAAATTTTCATGAATTTTCTTAAAACTCAAAGGAAATATAATGTGAAATAGCTTTTTAGTGTATTTCATAGCAAAGATCAAGCTTGTCCTTAAGGTTGTAGCCTTAGTACTTATTTATACAGCATGTTTTTATTTGTGATTCTTTTTATTTATAATTTTTGTTTTTTATTTGCTGTATGTATGCAGCTTGATTTCTGAATTGCTCTTCTTATTTTCTAGTTTTTATGAGATATAAAAGGTGTTGAGGTTCCTGTTCAAAATTCGTACAGTCCATCATTTATTGACACAATTAACTGAAAGCCTGTCTTATATAAACACTTCATTGCACCTAGTGGTGGGATGCTAAAGGTTTGGCCGACATAAATTCAATCTCCAAAGAAATTCCTATTCATACAGAAGGAAAGGTAAGATATGCAAAAATAAAATGTGTATATGTGAAGATGTGTAAATTTGCATATGTGTAAACAGAGGATAGGAAAGTACAGTTGGAGATGACAATGTGACCAATAGCAGGGATGAAACCAAACATGGAAAAGAGAAGGCAACTACCTCCATGGAGTACATTCTCACAAATGTTTTGCATTCACTATTAGCTTGAAATATATAGTTCCAATGCCCTTGGTGGACAATACTATGAAGAGGATTCAAGTGGTAATCAAGAACCTAAAAATGCCCAGAAATGGACCTTTGCATTTGCCCACCATTACTGCCACTACTACAACTACAATTACAAGCCTTAGGACCATCAAGACCAATATCTTTATGGACTTGCGTGATTCACAAGTGACTATTTATCAGACTCTGTCTGGGACAGTGCCAGTAGGTGCTAGTTGTCTGGGTGTAAATATTCTTGGAGCCTCTTTTTAGGTTTGGATAATATATTATGTGGTCACCCTATCCATAAGACTCTGGAAATTACTTTTCTTTCCTTATTTCCCACCCCTCCCCAAACACCCAATCCTTACTTGGTACTTTCTGAATTAATCAAGGTCAATTATGAGCAATATCCCCTGGAAACTTTCTCTGACAGTCCCTTTCCATTTTTGCTGTATATGCAACCACACATTCCTCAGAGAATATGTTTTAAAGCCCCCCCCCCCCCCCCCATTGTGGCTATTTTAATTCCTGCCCTACTCAGCTGGAATGATGTTGAGTGCATCTCCTCGGTCCTCATTGTTGCTTTCTCCTTTCTCCTTTGCTGAAAATTATTACTTGAGAATTTTACAATATGGAATTAATACAACAAAGCTATCACCCTTCCTTGTTCTTGTCATCTAACTCATGGTTCATTCTTCCTCTTTTCTTAGATTTCTTAGAAATTTAGCAAACTATTGTCTATGCTCACTGCTTTTAAATCCATTTCCCATTCTTTCTTGAATCACTTTTATCAGGGTTTCACCACCACCTCCCTATGAAAACTGCTCTTTTCAAGGTAATGAGTGATTTCCGTGCTGCTAATTCAAGAGTCAGTTCTCAGTCCTCATTTTAATTGATCTGTCAGCAATGTTTTACATAGCTAGTCATTCTTTTCCCCCTTTGAAATACTTTCTTATATAGTGATAAAATATTTGAGAATTTTGACACATAACGCACCATGGTTTGAGAGTGTAAGAATTAATTCTTTGCAAGTTACGGTTTCCTTGATAAAATTACATTCCTGCACCTAAATGTTAATCACTTTGAACTCACCAGAGAATTTGAAACAAGAATATCTATATTGGATGCAAACTACCTTCAAGCAGCAATATTGCTAGAAGTCAAGCATAGAAAGTCAAAGATGTCATGCTGGACTCAGTATATCTTATTTTATTTTTATAAATTTTTAAATATATTGTGTTTAAAAATTATATTACGTTGCAGTTTTCTGTGCATACTTTCTATACTTAAAATACAAATATAGATACAAAGATAATTTTTCACAAAAATGGAATTACACTATTCTTGCTATCTGAAAATGTTTTTTCAATTATAAAATTTATTACAGCATTTTATCAGATAAATTCTTACATGTTTAAGTTAATATTTTCAATAAAAGCATAGTACTTTCTAGCATAGAATAAACATATTATATTCAATCACAGCACCAAAGGGCTTCAGATTGTTTCTATGCTTTTTTTAAAAGTTTAATTTTATTTTTAGTATTACAGGTCCACAGTGCTTTATTTGCAGTTCCTAAATGAAACATTTGTTTCTAATTCATTTCATGGGAAACCTGACTTGAAGCAACATGAGACTATTTACACTCAATCTTCAATAATCTCTGAATATTCATACACTTAGCTGCAGAAATATTAATATGTTTAATATGAGGTGCTGCACTGGTAGTATTAAATATGCATCAAATTGTTGTTTTAAAATACAAAAGTATCAGAACTTTTAAACATTCCTGCCTTCAAGGGTTCTGATTAATGGTTTGCAGACCTGTGTAAAGAAAGTTGTAATAGAAATCCTCTTCAGCCTTCTCTTCTTTTTTAATAATTTTGAGATATTGTAGGATTACAGAAAAATGATGCAGAAAAATACACAATTCCCAATACTTCCCTCACACACACATTTTGCCCTACTATTAATACTTTGCATTTAGTATGGTACCTTTGCTTGAATCGATGAAACAATGTTGTTATAATTACATTACGATGCACTGTTTGTTTTATTAGTCCTGCCTTTTCCTTATTTTTATTCTAGTAGCAATGTACCTATTCAACCACAAATTTATAAATCAGTGTTGTTATATTCATATTACTGTATTACTACAATCTGTTACCAAACTTTTCCATCAACCCAAAGAAAAACTATATACCAATGAAGCATTAACTCCCTTTTCCTAATCTGACCCCAGCACCTGGTAATCTGTATGCTATTTTCTGACTCTGAATGTTCATGTTCTAATTCTTTCATATAAATGAGGTCATACAATATTTGTCCTTTTGTGCCTGGCCTATTTCGCTTAACATTATGTCTCCAAGGTTCATCCATGCTGTTACATATTTCAGAACGTCATTTCTTTTGACAACAGCATAATATTCCATTGTAAGTATATGCCATATTTTGTTTGTTCACATGTTGATAGATACTTGGCTTGCTCCAATCTTTTGTCAGCTGTGAATAATGCCACTATGAACATCAGTGTTCAAATATCTATTCAAGATATTTCCTTAAATTCTTTTGGGTGTATGTCTAGAAGCTGGATTGCCAGTTCATTTGGTAACTAAATATTCTGAGAAACTACCAAACTGTGTTCCACAGCAGGCTCTCTATTTTACATTCCCCCCAAAATGTGTGAATGTTTTTGTTTCACAACATCCTCTCCAACACTTATTTTTCTTTTTTTAATGGAGCAGTTGTAAGTTTACAGAAAAATCATGGAGAAAGTATAGAGATCCTATTATATTCCCCTCGCACACACATAATTTTTAATTTTTTAAAAAATTTTAATAGTAACTATTCTAGTTGGTGTGAAATTTTATTTCATTGTGTGAGTGTATGTGTGTTTTAACATAACAATCATGCATAAATACAGAAAAATATAAAATCATAGCATCTCTGGCAGTCTAAGACTGCCTTAATATATTTATGCATTCTAAATTATATTGTTCTTCACTTACAGCAATTTTCACTGGAAATCAAAGGCACTAGCAGATCTCTCTAAGAAAGAAAATGTCTTTAGGTTTATTCTGTCCATGTAGTATATAATGAAAATGTGCACATAGAAGATGGATTTAAGTCAAGAGAAAATATTTCATTATACACAGCATGAGAGTGCAAAGAAACACTGATTTATTTACATGACTAGTCCATATGATTAATAATCAGTTTTTTAATTCTTTTGAAGAGGTCAAAATCAGTCCAAAAATACCACCTCTTCTTATTTCACAAAATTCCTGAAAGATGTGTGGTCAGCAGACTTCACTATGCCTGTTTCTACATGCAGGAATGCGGAAGCACATCATGATGTTTCCTTGTTCTGGCAGAATAGAATTTTCCCACGCTGATTTTCTTCAAATGACTCAGTAAATCTTTCACCTCATCTGTAAAACTCCCTCCACACCACCCCTCCCAAAATGTACAGAACACATGCCTGTGGTGCATACATGTCAGGATTTGATCAAGAAGCTGGATGTGGCTCTGTGCCTGGTTTTCATTTTACAGTCACAAAACTAGTTGAGCAAAACCGTCATTCTGCAGAAATTTAACTTGCCTAGAGCATCAAGCCACTTTTGAGATCACTGAGGTTTCAGAGAACTCTGTGGCCTTTTGAACTGACTTCCTCTCTGCTTCACCAAGTCCATCATTTCCCAGTGCATTTTTAAGATATTTTATTTATTAAAAACCCTTTAAAAAGTCAGGGTATATAAAGATCCACAATCTCTTCTGCAAATCTGACATGAACACATTTGGAGATAAAACCTGACCTGACCTGAAGAGACATGACTCTATTCGTATCCTTTATTTATTCTATTTTGCATATGTATGCATTTGGATCCCTGCAGAAATATTCTTGTGTTTGATTTGAGGGTGTTGCCAAAGACCTGGTTCAAAATAGTGTAATAATATATAGTGTGTGCATCATATTGCCTTTCTAAAATTTCCCCCAAAATCTGAATTTCAAAGCCCATCTGGTCCCAAGAGTTTAAGGTATTGTGGACCTATAAATATTGTGCTACATCTATATGAATTAACCTGGAAAATTCTCCACAGTTATGTTAGGTTTGAGAAAGCTAAAAAATGTATAGTATAATCCCACTGTAAACACTACATATAAGTGTTTGCATAGAATGTGTATTTACAAACATACATGAACATAGAGATGATACGGAGTATTTGCTGTTCTATTTTATAGTCCATTTTATTTTGTTTAATACAGATCTACATCATGACATGCAAATGTATAAACTTTTCTTGCACAGTTGGATTAGTGGGGATGTGAGTGTGGGGGAGGAAGCAGTTTTATAATATTCTTACAACTTCAAATATAAATATTGCTAACTCTGCTACTGTTAGTCAAAATTTATTAAATACAATTTTAGTTTCCTAGGCTGCTTAAAGCCAATACCATGAAATGGTTCAGCTTGAACAATGGGAGTTAACACTTATTGTAAGCATACGTTAGAATAAGCATTTGGACTCATTTTTTTATTTAATAGTAAAAATCTTCTTTGAAGTCAGTTTTATTATTGCTGTTATTATTCACATTAAAGTTAATATAATTTTTACTGTCTGAATTTTTTAAATGTGATAAAAAAGCATAACACTTAACACATGGCAATTATTTCGATTTTGCATAAATTATAAAGATAATTATTTTAAACCATATTGCAAAGAGATTCAATTTTTAAAATTAAATAAAACTAATAAGCTGTGATGTGCTGGTAAAGGTTCACAACCAGCTTCCAAGGAACCTTGATTTATGGCATCTGTCCATATCTGTAGTGCAAATCCCACGGTACCTGATGTCAAGCTACTAACAGGACACCACTGAACAGGTAATAGCAAAAACATGTGCTGAATTGCTCTTTTGAACCAGGGCAAGTTGGCTCTAGTGCACTAACTGACAAGGTAACCCAATAACCCCAGATATGACTAAGCTCATTTTAAAGCACAGATATAAGTACTAGTGCCAAAATATTTTAGATACGTTCACTAAACAGGATAGAAAAATACAAATAAATTAAAACAAAACAAACAAGTACAGCAAGGTTCTTCTAGTTAATTTCATTCTATTTTTAATACACAAATTTCATTTTTAGACCAGAATTCTTCAAAAACAATAAGTAGCTATAATTAACGAATATCATTACATCTACCTAAAAAGTCAGGATAGTTAACTAAGCTCAGAAGTTGCGAGAAGGAAGATACTTTGAGGTAACACTACATTTCAAGTCACAGGCTACAGTGAGTGAGAATGCAACATGTTATTTCAATATTTTTCCATAGCTCTGACTGCTGTAAAGCACAAAATAATGTCTCCTAGGTGCTCCATACTGAACATCCAGAGGCTTCTTACAACAGAGTGAATGAGAAGTTTAGAAAACACTGACAAAAGGAAAGGTGATTGTCATAAACTATTTAAAATAAAGGTGGGATTGCTTGGGCCTTTAAAGAGGTATATGTAGAGTCATGATTATAGAATCCAGAAAATTTTTTAAAGTGAATTAATACAAAATTGTTATTTTGATCCATGGAAAATAAAATGTCGTTATCCAGAAATAAATTATGAAATGGCAAAATTATTCCACACTCATTTCTTCTAACTTATAATTTAGGTATATAAATAGGTATTCCTAATAATATTTGTTTTCATTTGTGTAAAGAAAATCAATGCAAAAGATTAAAGTAAAGATGAATCCAAAGTCTTTACGATGATCCACAAGGACCTACTTGATTTGCTCCCTCCCACCCCATTCTTTCTCTGGCTTTATTTCTTACTTCTCTTCCTCTTACTCATTCTATTCTGGACATACTATCTTCCCTTTGATTTCTCAAATATGCGAGACACATTTCTGCTTCAGGACCTTTGTACTTTCTGCTACTTCTATTTGGAGTGATCTGTAAATATCTATAAGAGAAACCTCCTGAAATCATTCTTTTTATTCAAATGTGCCTTTTTCAGTAAGGCTTGTGATGACGCCTACATTTAATATCCCAATGGCCTAAAACTGATTCTTCCAACTACTCACTGTATGGCTCTGATGCATCAGTTTACTTTTCTCTGCTTTAGTTATGTCATGTGTGGATTGGATTAGATTTCTTCAAAGGTGTTTCCCAATACTAATGCTCAATAATTGTATTTTAAGTGTCCTAACATTTCTAGATACTAAGTCATGAATTGTGTCAAAATACTATCCACCCTGGTGCAGTCACTGTGGAAGTCAGTTTGGCAATACCACACAAGTTATGTATAGAATTACTATATGATCTGGCAACCCCACTACTATTTATATACCCAAATGCATTGCAAGTATGGATCCAAACAGGTATTTGCATGCCAGTGTTCAAAGCAGCATTGTTCAAGATTGTCAAAAGATGGGAACAACCCAGTTGTCCATCAACTGATGAATGGATAAACAAAATGTAGTATATACACACAATGATATATTATTTAGCCATAAAAAAGAATGAAGTTCTGATACATGTGACAACATGGATGAACCTTGAAGATATCATGTTAAGTGACAAGCCAGACACAAAGCACAAGTATTGCGTGATCTCACTGATATGAAATAATAATTAGAATAAGCAAACTCATGGAGTCAGAATCTAGAATATAGGTTACTGGGGGACAGAGTAGAGATACGCAGTAGGAAGTTTGGCTTAAAATGTTCAGGGTTCCTATTTAAAATGATGGAAATAATTTGGTGATGGATGGTGGTGATGGTAACTTAACATTGTGAATGTAATTAATGGGATTGAAATATATGTCTGAATGTGATCAAAAGAGGAAATATTAGGTTGTATATATGGTAATAGAATTAATTTTTTAAAAATCCATGGAGCTACACTGTGCAAGCAGTGAACCGTAAATTGACCATGGACTATAGTTAACAGTAAGATTACATAAATGTGCTGTCATCAATTGTAGCAAATGGTCCACACCAAAGAAGGGTATTAATGTGGGGATGGTGTGTGGGAATCCTGTATTTTGTGCATAATTGTTCTGTGAACTCACAACTTTTCTAATTAAAAAAAGAAGAGGAAAAAATGTCATCCTTCCAACATAACATGTATGTACAAAGTATACAATTCTGACCTTTTTAGAAAAAGACATTTTCTAGACCTTCGTTAATTTTCTGGAATTTACAAATCCAGCCAAGAGCAATGAATAAATGGTACCAGAGAAATCCTTAATGCCTTGCAATTGAGCAATTATCTTTTGCCTTCATTTGCCTTTTTTTGGGCCTCATTTTTCTCTTTTATTACTAACAAAACCTAAGCCTTATATAGTTTAATATCATTATTTGTTCAATGTTGTTCTTTTTAATTTTTGCTGGTTTATTTGGGACCTTTTTGTAAATAAGAATTAGAGAACTGAAAAGTGCAGTTTTAAAAAAACAGAAGATGTTTGATTTTGTCTTTCTGTGTATTTAAAAACTTAAAAATCTGTAAGTATTTTTGGCTCCTTTAACAAAGAGAAATAATTCTTTTTCAATACAGTGAGTCTTTATGGCCAAATGTATCCCAGGATAACTAAATGGCTATTCACAGCATCCACTATTTATATAATTCTTTTAAGATATATATATTGAAAATTTTTCCTGGGCATAATGCCACTAGAAAACATGCTAAAAGAAAAGAGAATAATATGGATTTTCACTTTAAAAAGGCGGTTGATGGGGAATTTTTTTAAAAGTTGAGTAACACTATATATGAAATAAGAGAAGGAAAAATGAATCCTAAATGCCTAATGGGTATTGTAGATATTACATAATTTTAAGCATCAGAAAAGGCACTTGGCCTGGATCTTTTAGATTACAGATCTAAAGTTTAAGAGTAAGTGTTGATCCTTTATTTTTGACATGAGAACACAGAAAAGTAAGGGTGATGGAAAAAAGGAGATGAGGCAAAGAAAGATGCAATGTTATATAGTGTGATATGAAATGTCACTAAATGGAATTTCTTCATGTTGAAACCTAAAAAGACACAGCAAGTTGCTGGCAGGCATGTTCATGGAGCACGGTGACATCTCCAAAGGGGTTGGGATGCAAAACCACTCTTAAGAGTGGCTCATGGAAGGGACAAAGGAGTCAAATTTATCTCCCATTTTCATTGGTCAAGGTTCACTCCATGTTGAGTCAACTCTCCAGACTTCTGGGATGTAGCATGTGGCCCTCAGAGCCTGCTCAAGAAGCCATATTTCAGCTCCTGGAAGTGTATTTCATCCTAGTCTGAATTCTAGGTTAATCTTCCTAAGTAGGTTAATCATGCAATTATGTGGGATATTTGGATTTTCAATTTGGTAGTAGAGAATAGGGCCAGTTTGAGGAGTGAAAAACAATGAAAGGAAGATGTTTTAAAACCTACCATTTGTTACATATGCATAATGTGATAGATACTACATTAAGTATGTTTATGCATTTCTCTTTAAAAATTCCATACAACAAACATGTGAGTTTTTTACCATTTTACTATTTCCTCCTAAAGATGAAGAAAATGAGGCTCAGAAAAATGAAGTAATTTGTCCAAGTTCACACAGCTGATAATTATCCCATCCTTCATAGTTTATATTTTAATTACTACCTCAGTAGTCTAAAATATTTTTATTGCACATCACATTCAGTGTAATAACATTCAAATATGTATAGCATAAAGTTTAAATCTGACTCTTACATTGTATTAGAATTTCATCAAAGTCCCACATGCTGAGGTGGATATAGTAAACCCTCAAAACCCTCACATTCTAAAGTAAGATAATAGGCTACTCAGAACTGTGAGTTTTGTCTCTGTCAACATTAGCTCATCACTCACAGCCACTCTATAAAAGAGACACAAAGGGTGAATTTGAAGTTGAATTTTGAAGAGCCCCTGAGTGTTTTGCTTTCCCATGTTCCCTACCTACTCTATATCAGAAAGAAGGACAGTGTGTGCCACTTCACCTTAGGCCAACTGGAAGGGAGAGGTGGATAAGAGTGCTCTGGAATTTCAGTAAGAAAGTATGAAATCAAGAAGTTCTTTTGAGAGGGAATGTTTCAGCTTAGCTCTGGGACTGAACTGCTCTTCTACCCACAGAGAAACAGAAACAATGGCATATTTTCCATGTCACATATGGACCCCTGGAAGGAGGTAAGGAGTCTTGAATAGTATGCATTCAAAAGGTGTTCCTGACGAAAGTCAAATGACCTTGGCTAAGAGAGTGTGAAAATAAAGTTTGAATGCGATAGTGGGGTGTTTATGTGTAAGTAGGCAGCTAGGAAAGGCATCACTCAAACAGTGAACTTCTGTTGGAGGCTTATAGTAAGGAGTCTATGGGGAAGCTGGGAACAAGAGGCAGCAATGGAAGTGTGTCACACTCTGCCTACAACTCTGCCACCTGAGTAAGACACTTCCTGTCCTTTGCTCATGTTGTTCCTCATTTTCCTAAACCAGAACAAAGAGAGTTGGGTAAAAAGGGGTAGAAAGAAGGAAAAATTAGCCAACCATGGCTGGTGTATACATTTGAGGCAGGGCCAAGATGGAACAAAAGAAAGGCTTTAAATTGAAAGAAAGTATGAAGTTCTTAACATTAGATTGGATTTGAACTTGAAAATACTCAAGTATATCAGAAAAATGTTAGTAACCCACTCCAGATCTTACCAAAATGATCAGAAGTTATTATTCTGTAGATGGAGTCCATGAAGCAAACAGGTATGAAAAAGAACTGTTTTTAGCTAGCACCCTACAGAGTCAAGTGTTATCAATATGTTGATATGTTTATTTACTTATATTACAATCTCTAGTATACTGAATATCATACTAATATATTATAAAACCAAATAATATACATCTTTAACAGATAATATTAAAAGTAATAGGTCTAACATTGTGAAGTCTACTTTGAAGGTTAATTATTGCAATAATTCTTGTAAAAGATGAGTCTGTATGTAGGGGGGTTGCTTTGCAATGGGAAAGAAGTACCTGCACTACACCTAAGTAAGGAAAAATTGACAACTTGCTAAGTAAAATTACTTTGGTGAAACAAAATGCAAAGTAGGCTATGAGAACATATTGGGAAATCTAGGCATATGTGATTTGAGTTTTTGAAAACTTTTTTAATTAAAAGAAAACAAAATGTATCTTTAAAAATATGTAATACTTCAACCTTAATAAAATGTGTTAAGGGAAAGAACACAAATAATATACAATCCGGTTTTTTTTTTTTTTTTTCAATTTTTAGTGATCATTGAAATACTGGGACCATGAAGAGTGCTATAGTCTTTATAAATGCAACTTAATACATTGTGCCACAAAAGAAGTTATCAAATTTTCAATTATAAATTTACAATGATACAGTTTGTTGAATGGTTTTGCAGATAGCATATATGAATATGCTGAACTGACTCCTACTCTCTCTCCTCTCTTTCAATTCTCCCATCTTTTCCTGTAACTTTCTCATCCTGGAATTATTATGCTCGTGTTGCTCAAACTGCAAGACATACAAACGCTGTCAGTCCCCAATAGTTTCTTTTTTTTAAAATTTCTCCCCTTCCCCTCCCCCCTCAGTTGTCTGTTCTCTGTGTCCATTTTCTGGGTGTTCTTTGTCTGCTTCTGTTGTCAGCGGCACAGGAATGTTTCTTTTTGTTGCGTCATCTTGTTGTGTCAGCTCTCCGTGTGGGCGGTGCCATTCCTGCGTAGGCTGCACTTTCTTTCGTGCTGGGCACCTCTCCTTACAGGGACACTCATTGTGCATGGGGCTCCCCTATGTGGGGGGCACCCCTGCGTGGCAGGGCACTCCTTGCGCACATCAGCTCTGTGCGTGGGCCAGCTCCACACGGTACAAGGAGGCCTGGGGTTTGAACCGCGGACCTCACATGTGGTAGACGGACGCCCTATCCATTGGGCCAAGTCCACTTCCCTCCAATAGTTTCTAAGACATAATTGGGCCTCATAAATGTTTCTAATATAAATAGATGGAAAAATAAATGAAGGAGGGAAGGAAGAAATGAATAAATATATATATATTATTCTTTTTCCATGATGAGCTAGTGGCTATCAATTTAAATTCTGAGTGTTGTATTTGTATGCTTCTCAGGCTGAATAAGAAAAATAGAAGAATATATATGATTCCAAATGGCAACCTTTATTCCTCATTGGCCATTGTTTTTCTGGCATTTCATTTCTTCCCATAACTTCTGGGCCCAACCTTTCCACTGTCATTTCTGAAAAAAATTGGAAAACATAGTCCCATATGCAGATAAAGTACACTGCCTTGTTCCAAAAATTCTGCAAATGCAAATTACTCTGTGATATTTTCCAAATTCTCATGTTTATGTGAGAAGCTTAAAAGCCCTTCAATCTTTTCTTCCCTTTTGTTAATGATAAGGAATAACAACAATAACAATAGCAAGTATTAGACATTAACAATGTGCAAGTCCTCTTCTTAGCACTCTGAATACACATTTTATTGTCACAACAACCGTTATAGAAAAATACTCTTATTATTCCCATTTTGCACTTAAGAAAATTTAAGCAAGGATAACTAGGAAACTTGCCTAAGGGCATCCAACACTCTAAGTAGTGAAACAGTATAAGAATCTTCAAACCTTGCTGTTTGGACCCTGTATTAGTCAGGGTACCCTAGGGAAACAGAATCAGCAAGAGATATCTGTCAATAGTATGCGATCCTATAAGAGTGTCTCACACAGCCTTGGGGATGCACAAGTCCAGGTTCCACAGGCAACCAGGAGCTCCGATGAAAGTCCAGTGAAGGTTCTTGGTGAGTTTTGGGAGATGCTGGCTGTCCAAAGAAGAGCTGGGGAATTCTCTCTCAGTGCTGGAATCACTTCCCCTTTTCATGCATTCAACTGATTGGGTTAAGCTTCACTCATTACTGATGGCAATCGCCCTGATTGATGTAATCATAACCAGCTATCTATGATTTACCACTGCAGAAAGGTCAATGGTGACTAAAGTCCATAAATGCCCTTGCATTACAGTTAGCCCAGTGCTTGCTTGACCAAACAACTGGGCACAATTACCTGGCCGAGTCGACACAACAGCCTAACCATCACAGACTCCTAGACCCAAGTACTTTTCCATTTACCATTTTTACTATTAGAGCATTCTCTATCTGATCATAAAAGAGGAGTGTCAGAAAAGAAAAAAGTGAAAGGAAAGTATGTCTCTTCAGGGCAGTCTTTGGAACATGAGAAAGAGGCTCCCATCTAATAATGAGGTTCAATTATCCCATGCTGAAACAGGACTCTATTTCTAGGTTTTGAGACTATAAAGATGAGTAGGCCTTTATGGGATTTAATTTTTTTAATTTTTTAAACTTTTGGATTTTACAAATCATTTGAACAATAAAATACGGCAACTGATGGGTTCAAAACATTGGCGTTTTTTCATAGTTGAAGTCTGCCACCATGTGGCCATTTTGAAAATCAACATTTTAAAGGAAGCATTTTCAATGTATTTACATCTGAAGGGAAATACTAAAAAATGTGTTTCCATTGTTATTAATCAATATAGATTGCCTGTTAGTGGTAGTTGTATTACTATGCAAAGCATTCTGCATGAATTATTCATGTTTTATTTACTACCAGCCTTTGAAATAGATACACACAGTTCAAGTCTCTATTTTCTGCAAGCGCTACTCCCTTCTCCCTTCATGGAGTAATGATGAAAACCCTGGATTTGAATACTTAGATTCTAGACTAGACTCTAATGTCAACTAGTTCTACCTCCATAGTTTCACATGACTAATATGTAAGAGAGTTGGATTTTAAGACCAGCTCTGTCTGAAACTAAAGCTATATTAAGGCCTAAGGATTTTTTTCCCATGCCTTGTAGCTTCTAGCTATTTTTTAATATATTAAGTAAAATTTATCAGATAACTGAAATATCTAAACTTTACTTCTCATAAAGTTGATATAAATTAGTTGTAGTGATATAGTATTAATAGTGGAAGAAAATTTTTTTATCTAATTAAAACAGTAACTAAGAGTTACAAAGTCTTATTTTACATTGTATTAAACAAAACAAAATAAAAAATAAAAGTAGCTCTGCTATACAAGTGGTTTCAATAGTACAGTATACTTTTTTCAAGAGCTTCCTACAGATATTAGATAAATTAGCATCATTATAT
Organism: Dasypus novemcinctus; assembly: GCF_030445035.2. Lineage (NCBI taxonomy): Eukaryota > Metazoa > Chordata > Mammalia > Cingulata > Dasypodidae > Dasypus > Dasypus novemcinctus. The sequence continues at coordinate 72,014,611 of NC_080673.1, read as the reverse complement.
AAAGAAGCATCATTTTAAAAAATAATAGTAATCCATATAATATAATTTCATTAAGAATTATTATTAATTATTAAGAATTATGTTTTTGACACAAACAAATCTTGTAAGGTGAAGTAATCTTTCTCATTCTCAGAATTATCTGTAACATGGACTCCCAATAATTCCTCTCTTTTCGTAAACTACCTTGATGAATAGAATCTATTTTCAATAAGAATTAATCATTTATGCCTAGCTTTTTTATTGTGAAATTATCTCAGTTGTCAAGTAATTTAGGTAAAGAGTCTGTCAAGGAAAGCATATTTCAAATACTTTAACTTTCTCCTACTTCTCCTCCTTCTTCTTCATAATCTTATGCCAGAAAAGAAGAATAAATGGCCAATCTCTTTCACTTCCATTTAAAAATTAAGGTAGAGAAAAGTCTAAAACCTCATAAATAACAATCTAGACTTTCTATTAGCCTTTACCTTTCAAAAAAAAAATATCATGAACTCTGGATTACATCTGCAGGAAAAGCTAGAGAAATCTAAAAACATTTTTTTTTCTACAAGTCAAAATAAGTATCACTAAGTTTGACCCTCTCTGTTCATTTTTTATCTTTCTCCAACTTTTTCAAGCTGTATCCTCAAAAGTTTAGGATATAATTCTGTAAGTATTTGCTATACTCAGAATTTAAGTTGATTTAGTCATACATACCCCCACCACTTCACAGTAGTTGCACATCTACTTCCATTCAAAATATATTCCAATCTTCTGTAACTATCTACAACTGATGTAGGAACTCAAACTTGACAGCTACCTAAGCTTAAGATAAAGGAAGCTTATAATAATACAGGTGAGGAGTAACTAGTAATAATACACTTTGCAGTTGTTTATCTTACAAATATTTCTTGAATATTTACTACCTGGTAGGTTTTATTGTAAGCACTGAGGATGGAGCTTGAACAGGACGTTCAAGGTTCCCACCCACAGGGAGCTTACAGTCTAGCGGAGCACACAGTCAATAAGTAAACAAATATACACGATAACCTCAGATAGTGACAGTGCTTGAAGAAAATTAAACAAAGCACTGTAACAGTTAATGGCTGTTGGGAGGTAGCCTTAAATAAGGAAATTAGACAAAAGATTTCTGAGATAGGGATGTTAAGCTGGGGGGCTTAAATCTTTAAGAGGGAACTATATACCTGAAGGAAGGGCATTAAGCAAGAAAGAATTTGAAAGTGCAATGACCCTGAGAAGATCCAATTTGGAATGTTCCAGAAAAGCAAAAACAGGGTAATAGATCAGAGTGAGTGAGATTCAAGTTGAATTTAGAGGAAGTTTGCTGTTATTGTTCATTTGCCAAGTACCTTAAGAAATTCCATGTTGAAGGACCGCAGCATCACTTACTAAGGAGGAGGTAGACCTGTATATCTCAAAATACTGCTCAAACATGAATGTGCATAGTATTATACTAAAATGGAGCTCTGTTTCAGTATATTATGATACTCAACTGGTGTTCAGGATACTAGTTTTCTAACAAGCTCCCACTCGAAGCTAGCTCTGTAGCCCTTTGGATTCACTTTGAGAAACAACATTGTAAACTTTAGTGGCCCCCCCAACATTTTACGTGGAGTTATTAAAATGAAGATTTGTATTCCTACTCCTGTTTTATGAGTAAAGTACAGATCTAAGTATTTCACCCACAGCCACTTCTGATGAAGAATATCCATAGATAGTGTTGTAGACCATGGAGTTGAATAATAAATTGAACTCTAATTTTCCTTTTATCTCTGATCTTCATTCTCAGAGGGATTCTTTGTTCCTGCTTATACCAGTTTTAATAATAGTTTAGCAGATAAGGATACTCTGTGAATATTTAACACCATAGTTTTTATTGAATAGCTATTTGACAAATATTGTGCTAAGTTTTACAAAAGCAATCATGACTATTTTCCTTATGGGATTCATACTCCGACTGGATACCCCAACAGTACAGAATAATTAAGAGGAACATATATTTTGGAAGTAGACAAGCCTATGAGCTATGTTAAGTGTGGGCAGGCTGCTTAAACTCTGGAGCCTTAGTATTCAAACTGATAAAATGGAGACAGTATCAATATTCTATAAGTTTTATATCAGGATTAATTGAGATGGTCTAAATCAAGTGAAAAGCATAATATCTGGAACAGATTAAGTACAAAAATAGTGTTGAACCATTGGGTACTGGGTATCTAGTGAAATTAAATAATTATTTCTAATTTTGTTAAGTGTGGTCATGCCATTCTGCATGTAAAAATAAATTGAAGAAAGCAGATGTGGCTCAAGCAATTGGGCTCCTGTCTACCATAGACAATGGTAGGACCTCCTGGTGAAGGCACGCTGGCCTGTGTGGCAAGCTGGACCAAGTGGAATGCTGGCCTGCATGGAGTCCTGGCCTGTGCAGAGTGTTGCCCCATGCAGCAGTGCTGGTCCATGGGGAGAGCTGGTGCAGCAAGATGGAGCCACAAAAAGAGACACCGAGGAAAGACAATAAGAGATGCAGCAAATCAGGGAGCTAAGGTGGTGTAAGAGAATGATTGCCTCTCTCCCACTCTGGAAGGTCCCAGGATAGGTTACTGGAGCAGCCTAATGAGAATACAAGCAGACACAGAAGAACACACAACAAATGGACACAGAGAGCAGACAAGGGAGGCAGGGAGAAGAAATAAATAAATCTTTTTGAGAAATAAATAAATAAATAAATAAATAAATAAATTGACGTAAGGGATGGGATTGGTGAATATCATCATCATGGCAATGTAAGACATCCCCTAGAAAACTTTCCCTCAGAATCAACTCATAAAAGGACCATTTCCACTTTCTTGGGTCTCTGGAGAATGACAGAGACTGGAGCAAGACTTCCCAAATGCTGAGTCAAAGGAAAAAACATACCAAAACCAGGTAGGAGATTTCCCATCCCTGCAAGTCCAAACCCTTCCCCATCACTCCATCCCACAGAGCTTGATTGAACAGAGGCAGCATGGCCTGGGTCCCTCCTGCTACAAATGCAGACTATAGAGTCACTCACAGGAACTCCACACATTCCCAAGGACAGGAACCCAAGTCTGAAGAGATCCAGGGATGAATACAAGCAGCCTGAAGTCCTACATACAAAAGTGCCTCCAGGGAAAAAAAAAAGACCATAACAGAACTGTTGGCAAGAGAAACAGACACTCAATCCAATCTCTGTTTGCTGGACCTCCTAAACACAAAACAGATCTTTCTGGATTGACTCCATCTGTCTCCCCAAGATGGAAAACCTTAGTGTAAAGAAACTAGAGGCAGAAAACCCTCAAAGAATTAAAGGGGGAAGGTGGATGAACTGCAAGACAAGAAGGGTCCCAGAACTGAAAAAGTGTAATGAAAAGGGGACACAGAGTGAGAGAGGGACTTTAAACAGATCATAGAAACTAGGAAGAAATTATGCACAAAACAAACATAACAGATCAAGAGTCTGAGAGAAAGAGCAGAGGAAAGAAAGTATTTTTCTGAAGGTGAAACAATTGCATGCAAAAACGGCAATCTTAAATATTATGCCACATGTCCAGAACAAGAATCACATGCAGAAGAGTGGAGAAAATCTAAATAAACATGGCTACTCTAAAAGTCCAGAATGAGTTGTGCTAAGTGTCAAAGAAGAGTTTTAATACAAAGGAGAGAGAAAGAAATAGACCTGCAGAAAAAACACATCAGAATAAATAATCAGATGTCCAGACATCAGCAAAAAATTACATGCTATATAAGAAAAAGTTAGCTATGGCTCAGTCAAGAAGACTTCATAGGAGAGAAGCGTGCGTGGTGGCGGTGGCGGCACTGATGTATGGTTGGTGACTTTCTAGATGTTGAGGCACCTGTTTCCTTGGCATAGGCCATTACTTAACTGTAGTTGGAGTAGACTGTGTCTTCTGAAGCAATATCTATTTACAATGAAGTTGGAGTCACCAGAATTCCAATCACTCTTCACAGAAGGATTGAAGAGTCTGATAGAATTATTTGTCAAAGAAAATCATCAATTAAGACTAGCAGGAGGAGCTGTGAGGGATTTATTAAATGGAGTAAAGCCTCAAGTTGTGGATTTTACTACTACTGCTACCCTTACTGAAATGAAGGAGATGTTTCAGTCTTCTGGTATTCATATGATAAATAATAAAGGAGAAAAGCATGGAACAATCACTGCCAGGTTTCATGAAGAAAATTTTGAAATTACTGCACTCTGGATTGATGTCACCACTGATGGAAGACATGCTGAGGTAGAATTCACAACTGACTGGAAGAAAGATGCTGAGTGCACAGATCTCACTAAAAATTCTATGTTTTTAAGTTTTGATAGTACCTTATTTGACTACTTTAATGGTTATGAAGATTTAAAAAACAAGAAAGTTAGATTTGTTGGACATGCTAAACCAAGAATTTAAGATTATCTTCGAATTTTAAGGTATTTCAGGTTTTGTGGGAGAATTGTAGAAAAACCTGGTGACCATGATCCTGAGACTTTAGAAGCAATTGTTGAAAATGCAAAAGGATTGGCTGGAATATCAGGAGAGAGGATTTGGGTGGAACTGAGGAAAGTTCTTGTTGATAACCATGTAAATCACTTGATTCATCTTATGTATAATCTTGATGTGGCTCCTTACATAGGTTTACCTGCTAATGCAAATTTGGAAGAATTTGACTAAGTCAGTAAATATGCTGAAGGTCTTTCACCAAAGCCAACGACACTCTTGGCCTCATTATTCAAAGTACAGGATGATGTCACAAAATTGGATTGGAGGTTGAAGATTTCAAAAGAAGAGAAAAACTTTGGCTTATTTATAATTAAAAATAGGAAGGATTTAATTAAAGCAAAGGATAGTTCAGAACCATTGAAACCCTTTAAGGACTTCATTATAGATTCTAGGGAGCCTGATGCGATTACTCGCGTATGTGAGCTACTGAAGTACCAAGGATAGCATTGTCTTCTAAAGGAAATGCAGCAGTGGTCCATTCCTCTATTTCCTGTAAGTGGCCATGACATCAGAAAAGTGGGCATTTCTTCAGGAAAGAAAATTGGAGCTCTATTGCAACAGTTGTGAGAACAGTGGGAAAAAAGTGGTTACCAAATGGAAAAAGATGAACTTTTGAGTTATATAAAGAACTAAAACTGATGAGAACTGGCTACTAAAAAAAGTAGAAAATTTTGGTAAGACTAGTTTTTTCGTTCTCCCCTTTACTGAGATGTAAACATATTTCAGGCATTAAATTGAAGTATACCTCCTCTTACTTTGATTTCTATTGCTAGGTGGCTTTTTTTTTTTTTTTTCACGTAAAAAGTGTTTGCAGTCGAAACAACTCAATTATGACATAAAAGATTTGCCTACTACATGACTCAGTTCTTAAATTCAAAAGTAAGCTAGAAATTTGCATAGAATACAAATACTAAAATTTGTACATAGACTTTGTTCTGGCAAACTATGTTTTAATATGTAGGTGATTATTTCCCTGTCCTGGTTTCCTTAACTATGCAACACTTACCTTGGGTAAGTTAGATTATGGGATTGGCTTGAAAGTAATGTTAGAACGTTTCCTTTGGAAGTGGAAGATGAATGTGTTTATGTGGTATGGTATGCAACAGTATATAGCAGGTGCCATACGGATAGTGATATTGCTCCAAAGTAAATAATTTCTTATAATTAAAAACATTTTATGGCTTACTTAAAAAAAAAAAAAACTTCATAGGAGACACAGAATTTGGAACAAATAAGTTCAAACAAATCCCCTTAATGATTTTAAAGATATGAAAGAAAATATGGATATAAAGAAACTAATAGTAGATATAGAGCTAAGAGCTATAAAGAAGAAAATGTGTGGGCATAAAGAATTCAAAGTTTAAAATGACATGTAACAAATTATGGAATGAAAGGCACAATGATGGAGATTAAAGATATCCTACAGTATACAATGGCAGATTTGACGAGGTAGAAGAAAGAAACTAATACAGAATGATTGAAATCTTAAAGTTTGAAGAGCAGAGAAAGAAAAGAATAGAAAAAAAAAAATGAGTAGTGTCTCAGATATTTATGGATTTACATGACAGCAAGAAGAATACAAACATATGTGTCATGGGTGCCCCAGAAGGAGAAGAGAAGGGAAAAGGGGCAGAAAGAATATTTGAAGAAATATTGACTGAAACATTTCCCCAACTCTTATGACAGACATGAATATACATGTCGAAGAAGTGCTTCTTAGAAACAGAATAAACCCTAATGGACATACTCAAAGGCACATACTAATCAGAATGTCAAATGCCAAAAGAGAATTCTGAATCAGCAAGAGTAAAGCAATTTGTCACATATAAGGGATCCTCAATAAGACTAAGTGCCAACTTCTCATCAGAAACCACTGAGGTTGGGAAGCAGGCGTGACTCAACTGATAGAGTGTCTGCCTACCATATGGAAGGTCCAGGTTTCGATACCCAGGGCCTCCTGACCCAAGTGGTAAGCTGGCCCACGCACAAGGAGAGCCATGCCATGCCATACAGGGGTGCCCCTGAGTAGGGGTGCCCCATGCACAAGAAGTGCGCCCCACAAGGAGAGCTGCCCTGCTTGAAAAAAGCATAGCCCACCCAGGAGTGGCATCGTACACACAGAAAGCTGATGCAGCAAGATGACACAACATAAAAAAGAGGTGCAGTTTCTCAGTGCTGCCCAACAATGCAAATGTATGTAGAAGAACACACAGCAAATGGACACAAGAGAGCAGACAATGGGGGGGGGGGGCGTGGTGAGAGGAGAGAAATAAATAAAAATTAAAAAAAAAAATTTTTTTAAAAAGAACAAAAATTTTATTTCTCAAAAAAAAAAAAAGGAAACCAGTGAGGCAAGAAGGCAGTGGTAGAATATGTTTTGGGAACTGAAAAAGAAAAACCTGCCAGCCCAAATTTCTTTATTTCTTTATCCTCCAATACTGTCTTTCAAAAATGAGAGTTTAAAATATTCACAGATACACAGAAACTGAGATTACATCAACTAAAGATCTGCCCTACAAGAAATAATGAAGGGAATTCTTCAAGTTGAAAGGAGAGAGTGATGTAGAATAGTATGAAGAAGTGAAGATCACCAATAAAAGTAACCAAAGTGGTAAAGACAAAACCCAATAGTACTGTATCCTCATGCATAATTCTATTATTTAATTCCAATAAGAGCCAGAATACAACTGAAGAGGAAAGTCATATTTGCATGTCCATTATCAGTCCATTTCTGATAATAGACACTCAAAATATAAAGAGTAATGTGGAACAAAAAGAACATAAAGAAGGGAAACAGGAATATGGTAATGGAGAACATGTATGCTATTGAAGCAAAGTTAGTATCTTTTCAAGTTAATAGGTTTTAGATTTAGATTGTAAAATATAAACACCAGGATAACCACAAAGAAAGTATTTTAAAAATATACAGAAACTTAAATTAGAAAAGAATTAGTCAGATACGTCAAAAAGATTAATTATGTCCAGTCATCCTCTACATCAAGAGGGCCTTAGATTCCACATGGATGATGGATGCAATTCTCCAGCTTGCAGCTGTAGGCACTCTTGGCTCCCTGGTGTGGTGATTGATCCTCTTCACCTCCCTGTCTGCTGGTCAGGTAAGTCCAACAAACCAGAGGGTAGGAGTCACAAGTCTGCTGAGGCCCAGGGCCTGGCTGTCACATGGACAGTCCAGAGATACAGGTCTCCTGAGTATACACCTACCCAAACATCAACCACAGGGATGGTAAAAGTAAGACAAGAGGCACGTGTAGAAAGGTCATATCTGAGTTCAATCCCATCACACTCAGGAACACAAACGCCAAAGTATGGCCAACTGACATGGCCCTGAATTACAGAGCCATGGTCATCTGCTATGACCATAGAACCTGTGGGTCTCTGCAGCCCTCAGGAGAACCAGCACCTGGGTTTCCATCTACCTTGGCTGTCTCTGGGACCCTGCTGAGGCATGTGTAAGCATGACCTCTCTGATGACTTCCTAACACTTTTTTGGAGACTCATAGCCATATAAACTCACTTGTCCTTTTCAGGTCCCCCTTTTATCCAAAGTCAAAAAGCAGTCCACAGGATGGAGGAATAGAGTATGGATTAGAGTGAACTTACTGATTCTCTCCTGGGGACCTATTATGATTAGTAAGGGAAGAAATTGTAATAGTGATGTGGAGAGGGTGGCCACAGTGGTTGCTGATGGTAGGGAGATGGAAGAAGAGATATGGTGTGGGGGCATTTTCAGGATTTGGAGTTGTCCTGGGTGGTGCTTCAGGGATGGATGCTGGACGTTATATGTCCTGCCATCGTCCACAGGGTGGACTGTGGGAGAGTGTGGACTACAATGTGGACCACTGTCCACGTAGTGCAGCAGTGCTACAGAATGTATTCGCCAGGTGCAGTGGATGTGCTGCAATGATGGAAGAGGTTGTTGATGTGAGAGGCGTGGGGTAGGTGGGATGGGGGGTATATGGGGACCTCATATTTTTTTAATGTAACATTTAAAAGAAAATAAAGAAAAAATTAATTATACAGGAAAGGAGTCGGCAATAACAGAAAAGAGAGACAAAAACTAATATGGAGGACAGGCTGAAACAGCCTAGAAAAATATCTTCTGGGGTATAGGACACCAGGCAAAGGCTGAACACCACCCAGAAGAGAGAGGGACAAAAGAGGGAAATTGCAGTGACAGAACTGTGAGTTGAAAACAGTGGCTGCTGCGGCTGGCACCTTCACCCACTCTAAAGATACTTTAGAACTCTCAGACCTCTGGGCCTGCAACTACAGTCAAAGGGGGCTCCAGGGATCTACCACCCCCAGAAAGGGGAGAGAGAGGGACACAGCCTAAGGTGGACTCAGCTTCTGACCCACAAATTTGGACTGCTGTGTCCCAGGAACCCTACCAGACCAGGTGGGACTGTGCCATTGTTTGCCTTGGAAACCAGCAAGGGGCTAAAGATATACAACCCTCCCAATCTTCCCCTATACAAACAGGGACTGATTGTTGGGCACTCAGAGGGGAGTGGAAATATGTCCAACCTGGGAAAAGAGAAGGGGCTGCCAGAGAAGGCTGGAGAACTGTCTCAGAGGAAGTTTGAATTACAGAACTCATAACCTCCAGATAGAAGCTCTATCATATTGATCCCATCTGTGTTGCAACAAATACACTCCCATCAGGCATTGAACTGAGAATTGCCAAAAAGTGCCATCTGCTGGCAGACCAAGGAAGTGAACTCAAGAAAATAAAAAATAAGTAGGAGAGGCTTTTTCTGGCATCTTTAGCCTCTCTCCCCAAGGCCCTAAGAAATGACTCTACAACCAATTACTGAGTACAGTGTCCAGTTTTGAGCAACAAGCAGGACAATCCTAACAATTCAAGTTAAGCCAAGAACCAAAGAGCCATGGTAACACACAGCCTCCTGCCACTAAATCCCTACAAGAGAAATTGAGCATCTGAGTAAACTATATCCTAATCAGGTGCCTAGATATCAGCAAAAAATCAAAAGCCATACTAAGAAAATAGAAGACATGGCCCAAGAAAAAGAATATATCAAAGCCCCAGAAAAGATAGAGAATTTGAGAGAACTAATCAGCGAGATGCACACAAATTACCAAAATCAAATTAATGAGTTGGAAGACTATACGGGTAAAGAGATAAATGACATCAAGAAGAAATTGAGCAAGCAAAAGAAGAATTAGAAACCCTGAACAGAAAGTAACAGAGCTCATGGGAATTAAAGACACAATAGGTGAGATAAAAAACATATTTTAGGCATACAAGAGCAGACTTGCAATGATAGAAGAAAGAATAAGTGATACCAAATACAGAACAACTAAAATTGAAGAGAGAAAAGAATGGGAAAAATTGAGCAGGAGCTCAGAGAGTTGAATGACAACACAAAATGCAAAAACTTACATGTCATGGGAGTTCCAGAAGAAGAGAAGGGAAAGGGGCAGAAAGAGTATTTGAGGAAATAATAGCTGAAAATTTCCCAATGCTCATGAAAGAAATGAACTTATATATCCAAGAAGCATACTGTACCCAAATCAGAATAAATCCAAATAGACCTACTCCAAGACACATACTACTCAGAAAGTCAAATGTCAAAGATAAAGAGAAAATGTCAAATGTCAAAGATAAAGAGCAGCAAGGGAGAAGGAAACCATCATGTACAAGGGACATGCTGTAAGAATTAGTGCAGAATTAGTGTAAGATTAGTTCAGAAACTATGGATGAGAGAAGTGGTATGATACAATTAGGATACTGAAAGAGAGAAACTGCCAGCCAAAAATTCTGTATTCAGCAAAAGTGTCCTTCAGATATGAAGGTGAGTATAAAATAATCATAAACAAACAGAAGCTAAGAGAGTTTGCAAAAGAAAATATTAAAGGAAGACTTAGAACCTGAAAGGAAAAGACAGGAGAGACAGGCTTGGAAGAAAGTATAAAAGAAAGAATAGCAGAAAGGATAACCAAAAGAGTAAAAAGACAGACAAAATAAGGTATGACATATGAAAACCACAGAATATGATGGAAGAAGTAAACAGTACATTTATAAGTAATATAATTGAAAAAATAAATAGTGCATTTACAAGTAATATAATTGAATGAGAATGTATTGAAATCCTCAATAAAAAGACACAGGCTAACAGAATAGATGAAAACAAAAACAAAAACATAAGCCTTCCATATGCTGCTTACAAGAATATCACCTTAGACACAGGGAAACAAATGAGTTGAATATGAAAGGTTGGAGAAAGATAAATGAATAGTAACCAGAAAAGAGCAGGGGTAGTATACTAATATCAGACAAACAGAGTTTAAATGCAAAAAAGTTATAAGAGATACAGAAGGTCATTCTATATTAATAAAAGGGACAATCACCAGGAAGATATAACAGTCATAAATATCTGTGCACCTAACCAGACCCCAAAATACATGAGACAAACTCTGGAAAAACTGAAGGGAGAAATAGACATCTCTACAATAATTGTTGGAGACTTCAACACCTCACTTACATCATTAGATAGAACAACTAGGCAGGAGATCAACAAGGAAACAGAGAACTTGAACAATATGATAACCGTGTAACACCTAACAGACATATACAGAACACTGCATCCAAACTCAGTGGGTTATTCATTCTTCTCAGTTGCTCATGGGTCTTTCTCCAGGATAGATGACATGTTATGGCACAATGCAGCTCTCAATAAATATTAAAAATTGAAATTATACAAAGTATACCTTCTCTGGTCATAATGGAATGAAACTGGAAATCAATAATAGACAGGAAAAAAGCAAATTTGCAAATGTGTGGAGGCTGAACAACACACTCTTAAATATTCAGTGGGTCAAAGAAGAAATTGCAAATGAAATCTGCAAATACATAGAGACGAATGACAATGAGAACACAACTTATCAAAACTTATGGGATACATTGAAGGCAGACTTGAGGGGGAAATTTATAGCCCTAAATGCCTATATTAAAAAAGAAGAAACAGCTAAACTCAAAGATTTAACTGAACAACTGGAGAAACTTGAAAAAGAACAGCAAACAAATTACAAGCAAGCAGAAGGAAAGAAATAATAAAGATTAGAGCAGAAATAAATGAAATTGAGAACAAAAACAATGAAGAAAATCAGTAAAATAAAAATCTGGTTCTTCGAGATTAATAAAATTGACAAATCCCAAGCTAGACTAAGAAAAAAAGAGAGAAGATGCAAATAAGTACAATCAGAAATGAAAGTGGGGAAGTTACAACTGACCCCACAGAAAAAGAATCATAAGAGGATATTATAAGACACTGTATGCCGCAAACTAAACAACACGGATGAAATGGACAAATTCCTAGAAATGCACAACCAACCTACACTGATGCTACAAGAAATATAATCACAGATTAAGGAGATTGAACCTGCCATTAAAAATCTTCCAGCAAGAAATGTCCAGGACCAGATTGCCTGACAGGTGATTCTACCAAGCATTTCAAAAAGAATTAACACCAATCCTGTTTAAACTCGTCCAAAAAATTGAAGAGGAGGGAAAATTACCCAACCCATTTTATGAAGTCAGCATCACCCTAATACTAAAGCCAGGTAAAGATACTACAAGAAAAGAAAATTACAGACCAATCTCTCTAATGAACATAGATGCAAAAATTATCAGAAAAAAAAGTTTACAAATCAAACCCAATAGCATATCAAAAGACTTATACATTATGACCAAGTGGAATTTATTCCTGGTTTGCAAGGCTGGTTCAACATAAGAAACTCGATCAATGTAATACACCACATTAACAAATTGAAGGGAGAAAAAAAAAACATCATCTCAATCAATGCAGAAAAGGCATTCAACAAAATCCAGCATCCTTTTTTTATAAAAACACTTCAAAAGTTAGGAATAGAAGGAAAATTCCTCAATATGATAAAAGGCATATATGAAAAACCCACAGCCAACATTATACTCAATGGGGAAAGGTTGAAAGCTTTCCCTCTAAGATCAGGAGCAAGACAAGGATGCCCACTGTCACCATTGTTCAATATTGTTCTAGAAGTTCTAGATAGGGCAATTAGGCAAGAAAAAAAATTAAAGGCATCCAAATAGGATAAGAGGGAAAAAGTGTAGGGAAACATTTTTAAGACCTTGTAGTAGGTGGTGCTTTCTTGGACATTACACCCAGAGCATGTGCAACAAAAGAAAAAATAGATAAGTGGGACATGCTCAAAATTAAACATGTTTGCACCTCCCAGGTCTTTGTCAAAAGGATAAAAAGGCAGCCCACTCAATGGGAGAATATATTCGGAAATCACATGTCAGATAAAGTTTAATATCCAGGATATATAAAGAGATATTACAACTCAAAAATAAAAAGATAAATGATCCAATTAAAAATGGGCAAAAGACTTGAATAGACATTTGTCTAAAGAGGAAATACAAATGCCAAAAAAACACACACACGAAGAAATGCTCAGCATCACTAATGATGAGGGAAATGCAAATCAAAAATACAATGAGACATCATTTCACACCTATCAGAATGGCCACTATTAAAAAAGACAGAGAACTACAAGTGTTGGAGAGGATGTGGAGATAGAGGAAAACTTATTCACTTTTGGTGGGAATGCAGAATGGTATAGCCACTGTGGAGGACCGTTTGGCAGTTCCTAAAGAAGTTGAATATAGACTTGCCACATGACCCTGCAATACCACTACTTGATATATACCCAGAAGAACTAAGAACTGTGACACAAACAGACATTTTCACACCTTTGTTCATAACAACATCATTCACAATTGCCAAAAGTTGGAAGCAACCCAGGTGTCCATCAACAGATGAATGGATAAACAAATGTCGTCTATTCACAGGATGAAATATTATGCAGCTGTAAGAAGAAATGAAGTTGTAAAATGTATGACAACATAGATGAACCTGGAGGACATTACATTGAGTGAAGCTAGACAGATAGAAAAAGGCGTATACTGTATGATTGTGTTACTATGAACCAAATATATTGTGTAACATATTGTATGATTTTAAAAAATTGCATGTGTCCAGTACATTTGAAAAATATGTCTTTATTCACCTATGTTTTCTTTTTAGTTTTTAATTGTTTATATTTTCAATTATTAAACATACAAAATAAAGTTAAAAACAAAAAATATTTATAAGTGAAAAAGTTTTTATGACACATAAAAACCAAAGAACAAATGGCAAAGTAAGTATTGCTCTTTCATTAATAATATGGAATGTGGATTAAACTCCCAAATCAAAAGACACAGGTTTGCAGAATGGATTAAAAACAAGCATGATCCAAATACATGTTGTTAACAAGAGACTCAACTTAGACCCAAAGACACAAATAGGTTGAAAGTCAAAGGCTGACAAAGATATTCCATTCAAATATTAGCCAAAAAAGAGCTGGGTAGCTATACTAATATTAGACAAAATCGACTTTAAGTCAAAAACTGTTACATGTGACAAAGAAGGTCAGTATATAATAACAAAAGGGTCATGCAAATAAGAAGAAATAACAGTGATATCTATTAATGCACCTAACCATGGTTCCACAAAATAATGAGGCAAATACTAGCAAAAACTAAAATAGACACCACTACAATAATATTTGGAGAATTCAATGCAGCACTCTCATTAATAGATAGAACATCTAGATAGTAGATAAAAAAAGAAACAGGGAATTTGAATACTATGGTAAATGAACTAGACCGAACAGACATATACAGATCATTGCTCTCCAAAAGAGCAGGATACACATTCTTCTCAATTGCATGTGGATTATTCTCAAGAATAGACCACATGGTGGATAACAAAATGTCTCAATAAATTTTAAAAGACTGAAATTATAAGAACAATTTTCTGACCACAATGGAAAAAAGCTGGAAATCAATAACAGGCAGAGAAATGAAAAATATACAAATATATGGAAGTGAAACAACATATTCTTAAACAATCAATGATTCCAACAATAAATTTCAAGAGAAATCAGTAAATACCTTGAAATGGATGAAAAGAAGAATACAATATATAAAACTTATGGGATGTGGTGAAAGCAGTGCTGAGAGGAAAATTTATAGCATTAAACGCTTACATTAAAAAAGAAGAAAAAGCTACTATAAAATCAAAGACCTAACTATACAATTGCAGGACCTAAAAAATAAACAGCAAGCCAAACCCTAAGCAAGAAGAAGGAAAGAAATAAAAAGATTAAGACAGAAGTAAATGTAATAGAAAATAACAAAAGAGAACATTAACCAAATAAAAATTTTGTTCTTTGACAAGATCAATAAAATAGACAAACCTTTAGCTAGACTGACAAAGAACAAAAAAGAGAAGTCACAAATAAATAAAATAAAAAATGAGACAGAGTCAATAGTACTGATCACACAGAAATAAAAAGGATCATAAGAGAATACTATGCCAAAGTAAGTACTACTTCAAATAGTGGGGCTCATAGGGGCTCTAGAGACATCCAGACACTATAGTCAAGGTATAGAGCTCAGGAGTTTGGTACCTTGCCAGTGGGCCCTATTTTGGAATTTATGCTGCCCAGTGTGACAGAGTTGGCCTCAGTTGTGGTTTCCCTACACGTGGCTCTTCTGACTCTTCTATTTGGCCTATAATTAGTACTAGAGTTGATAAGTGTACATCCAAGAGACTTAAATCTTTTGCTGTGTCCATATACCAGTGGGCCCTGAATCTCAATGGAGTTGCTGCATCTAATCTTCAGTCCATTGAACTCACCCAGGACAACAAACAAGGAGGTGATGAGGGGCAACTACCATACCAAGGAACCAAGAGAATGTGCAACTGCAAGCAAGAGAGTTCCATCCATCTGCCCTATGAGATCGAAGCCCCCTCTCCATTAGAGGTGAAGTGGGCATCACCATGCCAGATTTCTCAGGACTGAAGAATGAACTATGGACTAAAGTAGACTTACTGGTATTCTACTAAAGACTTATTTTGATTCTAGCAATGTAAGAACTTATATCATTGATTTAAGGTTATGGCTACCAGAGGTTCTGAGGGCAGGAAGAGGGAAAAATAGGTGTAATATAGTGGCATTTTTGGGACCTGGGAATTGTCCTGAATGAAATTGCCATGATAGATACAGGCCATTGTATATCTTGCCATAACCTACAAATTTGTGCAGGAGAGCATGCAAACCACAATGTAAACTATAATCCATGCTTAGTGGCAATGCTCCAAAATGTGTTCATCAATTGTAACAAATGTATCACACTAATGAAGGATGTTGTTAATGTGGGAAAATGTGGAAGGTGTGGGAAGCAGGGCATATGGGAATCCCCTATATTTTTAATGTAACATTTATGTAATCTAAGTATCTTTAAGAAATAAAATAAAGTAAAAATATTAAAAAAGATGATACTATGAACATCTGTGGGTCAATATGCTAAAGGGATGCCAATGCAAAATATCAGAAAGCTGCTGGATTTTATAAAAGGTATTTACTTTTGGTAAAAGCCTAGAGACCCAAGGGCATAGAAAGTCCAACTCAAGGTACCATAAAAGATACTTTCTCACCAAAGTCAGCTGTCACATGTTGAAACAAGATGGTGGGCGATCTCTGCTGGGTTTAAGCCCTCCCCTCTGAGCTTCCTATATCAGTTTTGGCACTCTTCCCAAGGTCAGCTATAAGCTATCAGCAAATAGTCCATCTCTCTCTAAGGCTTAAGCTATTTGAGCCATCTCATTTTGTCACATGTTAGGATCAAAATGACAAAGTTCTTTCCTTTTGTGTGTCTCATGTTTGTCCATCCATGTAAGTGTTCATTTATATCAGACCCACCAAAGGGGTGGGGACTCAACTCGAGTCATGCCTTACTGGCATAGACAAATCAAAGAAAGCTTTCAGTCTTAAAAGGTAATCTAATCAAGTGTCTTCAACTGAATTTAGTTATGATTAAAGTGTATCACAGAGGAATAGATTCATTTACAAACATAGTATTTCTCTTTTGAGGATTCATAAAATAATCTCAAACTTCCAAACACTGTATGAAAAGGACAAATTCCTAGAAACACATGAACAACTTACACTGACTCTAGAAGAATTAGAAGATATTAATAGTCCAAATACAAGTAAATAAATTGTATCAGTTATCAAAAACCTGCCAGAAAAGAAAAGCCCAGGACCAGAAGTTTTCAGAGGTGAGATCTATAAATTCTTTCAAAAAGAATTACCATTCCTGATCAAACGTTTCTTAAAAATTGAACAGGAGGAAATACTTCCTAACTCATTCCATGAGGCCAAAATTAACCTAATACAAAAGCCAGATAAAGATAACACAAGAAAAGAAAATTACAGGCAAATATCTCTTATGAATATAGATGCAAAAATCCTCAACAAAATACAAGTAAATTGAACACAATAGTACATTAAAAGAATTAAACATCATGATCAAGTGGGAGTTATCCCAGGTATGTAAGGATGGTTCAATATAAGAAAATAAATTAATGTAATACACTACATTTAAAAAAAAGATAAAAAACTTACAATCATCTCATTGACACAGAAAAAAACATATGACAAAATCCAGCATGATTCCTTAATAAAAACACTTAGAAAAATAGGAATAGAAGGAAACTCCCATACTATGATAAGGGAAATATGTGAAAAATCCACTGCTAACATCATACTCATTGGTGAAAGACTGAAAGCTTTCCCTCAAAGATCTAGAACAAGAAAATGATGCCCACTGTCAGCACTGCTATTCAACATCGTATTGGAAGTTCTAGGCAGAGCAATTAGGCAAGAAAAAGAAATGGAAGGCATACAATTTTGAAAAGATTAAAAGTTTCATTATTTGCAGATGACAAGACCTTAAATATGTATCTACACACTATTTTTGAGAACGTAGCTGTGCTATTGCTTATCTGTTGGCGAATATCCAAGATTTGATTATGCACTGTGCCTACAATGTTGAGTTTAAGGATTTGGGGAAGAGTGGAATTATTAAACACATTGCTTCTATTCTTGGGAAAGTAGAAGTACTGAAGTGTTAATAACACACACATCACTGTGACCTCCTCTATAGACAGAATTGATTTATGCCAGCATATTTTCTGGCTCATATTCAGGTGGCTTTACTGGCTTAATTTTTGTAAGATGGGAAACATCCAAGAGTTTCTTGTTTTCCTCTTATAGACCTTGAATATTTATAAATTTTTAGATTGTCGATATTGATGGCACATTATAATGTTTCACTAGATTTTTAAAACAGTACACAAGGCTTGAGTTTTCTGTTAGATTTTAAAAGGAATGTTGATTCATGTCTATCCTCTTATGGTAAAACTCTGGTATGAGTCTCATCTCTCCAGAAACAATATTCACAAAATGTTTATGAACATTTTATAACCCTAAATTCTTATTTGAGAATGTGAAAGCATAATAAACTTTGTCTAATATATTGAATGCCAAGAATAATAAAGAAAAGGATCATAGTTGATGAATGAAAATATAGGTGTCTAATCTTAAGATAGAAAAGATCTAGAAAGACCACAGTTTCTTGAGCATCAGTTTCTTAAGCAGTCCAAATTTAAACTTTAGAAGAAATGTTTCACAATAAGCATGTTTAACCTATATGGATAAGCTACAGCTTGTTCCTGCCAAGAGAACAGGGCTTGAGTTATAGAGGCATTACTTTGAAGAATTCACTCTTTTTATTAACTTCCAGATATCAAAATAGATTTTGATAGGTAAATAAATTTTCTGAGAAATCACAGCCTGTATTTCTATAACCATTTTGTCTGGACTATGTAATCATTCCTATGAATGTATCCATAAATGTGGTTATTGGAAACAGAATAGCTACCTCATGACAATTAAATACATGTTACTCAAAGGGAGGAAAAAAATAAATTTTGAATTGAGTGTGAAAAAAAAACAAGCCCCCCAAAATCTACAAGAAACCTAATAGAGATAATAAATGAATTCATCAAAATGGCAGGATTGATGCTCAATACAGAAAAAATAGTAGTGTTTCTGTACAATAAAAATGAGCAATCTGAGGAGGAAATTAAGAAAAAAAATGCCATTTAAAATAGCAACTAGAAGAATCAAATATCTAGGAATAAATTTCACCAAGTATGTTAAGTAGTTTCACAAGCAAAAATATAAAATCTTGATATAGAAATCTAAGAGATCTAAGTTGATTGAAAGGCCATTCCATACTCATGAATTGAATTGGAAGACTAAATATTGTTAATGTATTAATTCTACCCAAAACAATTTACAGATTCAATGCAACACTAATCAAAATCCCAACAGCCTTCTATGCAAAAATGGAGATTTCAATAATAAATAAAGTAAGGGGCCCAGAATAGTCAAAGATATCTTGCAAAAAAGGAAGTTGAGAGACTCACACTTCCTGACTTTAAAACTTATTAAAAAGTTATAGTGTTCAAATCAACATGGTATTGGCATAAGAATAGACATAAAGACCAATGGAATCAAATAAAGAGTTCAGAAATAGAGCCTCATATATATAGCCAATTGATTTTTACAAGGCTGCCAAAGCCACTCAACTGGGGAAAATAGTCTCTTCAACAAATGGTGCTGAGAAATCTGAGTCTTCCTCCTTTTATCAAAGAATCTCACACTATATACAAAAAGTAACTCAAAATAGATTAAAAACCTAAATATAAGAACATATCAATAAAGCTCCCGGAAGAAAACAAAGGAAGTCTAATAAATGAAAAGATAAAAAGGTATGTTAGCTTGCATTTGCTTTTTTTAAAAATTAAAATTAATAGATCACAAGGAATGTTACATTAAAAAACATAAAAAAAGAAAAAACATAAGAGGTTCCCATATAACCCACTCCCCACCCCCCACCACATCATTTTTGTAAATTGTATTTTTTGAAGATATATACATCACAAAAAAATGTTACATTAAAAATATAAGAGGTTCCTGTACACCCCCAACCCCCTCCACCTCACTCCTCCCACACCAACAACCTTCCTCATCATTGTGGTACACTCATTGCACTAGGTGAACACATTTTGGGGGCACTGCTGCACTACACAGATAATAGTTTCCCTGTAGTTCACACTCTCTCCCAGTACATTCAGTGGGTTATGGCAGGATATATAAAATCCAACATCTGACCCTGCAATATCATTTAGGACAACTCAAAATCCCAAAAATGCCCCCACATCACATCTCTACTACCCTCTCCCTGATTTCAGCAACTACTGTGGCTACTTTCTCTACCTCGATGCTAAAATTTCTTCTATTACTCATCACAATAGTTTTATAGTAGATATCAGTAAGTCCACTCTAGTCCATATTTTATTCCTCCATTCTGTGGACCATGGGATGGTGATGTCCTCTCCACCTCTAGACCAAGATGGGGCTTAGATTCCACATGGATGATGGATGTAATTTCTCTGCTTACAGTTGTAGGCACTCTTGATTCCTTGGTATGGTTGTTGACCATCTTCACCTCCCTGTTAGCTGACCTGGATAAGACCAATGAACCAGAGAGTAGGAATCACCACTCTGCTGAGGCTCAGGGCCCAGCTGGCACATGGGCAATCCAGAGATTCAAGTATCCTGAGTGTGGACTATCCCTAGGGTCAACCGCAGGTTCAGTAAATGTGGCAGAAGAGGTATGTGTAGAAAAGTCACATTTGAGTCCAGCTCCATCACACTCAGGAGAACAAATTCCAATGTAGGGTCCTTTGACATGGCACAGAGCTCCAAATCCATCTACCATGACTATATACCCTGAGGATCTCCATGGCCTTCAGGAGAACCACTACCTAGGGTTGTATCTACTTTGGCTTTTTCTGGGATCCTGCTGAGGTATGCATAGGCGTGACCCCTCTGATGACCTCCCGACTATTTTTGGAAGACTCTTAGCCATATAAACTCATTTGTCTTTGCCATTCCCCCTTTTATTCAAGGTTGAAGAGCAGTTTTTAACACTTGTTCCAACATGTAGGCTGAGATATTCTGCTGATCTGAGTTGACCCTTTTATTTGAGGTCTCTTTCTAGTTGCTTCTCCAGTTAGTGATTGGTAGTAATCCCTCAGTGCCAGGGAGGCTCATCCCCAGGAGTCATATCCCATGTTGGGGGGAAGGTAATGCATTTACATACTTAGTTTGGCTTAGAGAATGGCCACATTTGAGCAACATGGAGGCTTTCAGGAGGTAAACTTTAGGCACCCTACAACTCTAGGCCTAGTTCATATTTCAGGCACACAGGCTCCTAAGCATAGTCATCAGTGTCAAGGGCTTGTTATTGGACCATCCTTCCTTGTTGATATTTGCTGTTGCACTTGGGGGCTTATTGTTGTTCCATTGGGGAATGTGACAGAGCTCCCCTGGGTGGGAACTCAGCAATCCCTTAGTTGACGTTTTTAACTGTAACTACTATAAAAATATCCAACATATATCCTAGCATATTTATGTTCCCTAAATACATGCCCTGAAGAACTCCTCCCCCACCCCATGTACCCCTTGTCAATAACACCTCACACCAGAGTTCCTCCCCTGCCATATTTGAAACTCTCTGTAGTCCAAAACTTCTTCAACAATGAATCCTAATATATTGCCAAATTCCATGAATACGAAATTGAAATACAGTGATGGATTTAAAGTTTAGAAATAGAATACATAGTAATTTAGAAATACTAAAATAAAGTAAAAATAAATTGGTGTATTAACAAAATGAAAAATATTAAAAACTTTGTTTCTAATATTTTGCCTTTCATCTGGGAGTTGCCTATATTGTGTATGTGAATTACTGTGATCTAAAACTTTTTGCATTTGCTTTTTTAAATGCCT
Organism: Dasypus novemcinctus; assembly: GCF_030445035.2. Classification (NCBI taxonomy): domain Eukaryota; kingdom Metazoa; phylum Chordata; class Mammalia; order Cingulata; family Dasypodidae; genus Dasypus; species Dasypus novemcinctus. Next base: position 71,993,252 of record NC_080673.1, on the reverse strand, counting down.
CAGTAAACATTTTAAAAAGAAGCTGGAGATACAGATAAAATAAGATTTAAAAAGTGTCAGTGATTTTTAAAGCTGGGTGATAGGTGCTATTACCTCTACTTTTGTGCACATTTATAAATCGTATAAATTTCCATTAAAAATTATGAAAAAATACTCAGCAAACTAAAATTGAGTACCACAATTATTGTCCTCTTTCAGTTTTTAAAATATATTTTTATTACAGAAACTCTGAGCTTACAAACAATCCTACACATGTGTAGAATTCCCACACAACAATCCTTCATCAACACATCACACCATTGTGGAAATTTGTTACAGATTATGAGATATCATCAGACTATTACCATTAACTATGGTTCATAGAATACATTTGGCATATTTTTTCCATACTTCCCTATTATTAACACAGTACCCCTTTGACATTGATGCAAAAATATTACAGTATTGCATTACCCTTAGCCCATAGGTTATATTAATTGTATTTATCCCATGTTTCTCCACATTTCTACCACCCTGCAATAGTTAGGTACATCTGCTCTAGTTCACAGAAGGACATTCTTACATTTGTACTATTAACCACAATTCTCATCCACTTCTGGGTTCACTGTGTTATTCAGTTCCTAGAGTATTCTCTAGCTTTCTTTCAATTGATATTTACATCCCTAGACTTTCATTTTCAGTAACAATCCCATTTATATACCAGTTGCTACTCACTATAATGTATAACCATCTATATCCATTTCCACATATTTGCTGTCAAGTTAATTAAACCTTTTACATGACTTAAGCATCATGTAAAGACTTAAGTACTCCTTCACAGCCCTCCTCTTATCTCCTAATAAGCTATACTCTAAGTTTCAACTCCATGCATTTATTTTATGTTTAGTTCATATTAGTGAGGTCATGCAATATTTATCCTTTTGTGTCTGATTATTTGTGTCAAGATTATTTCACTTAGCACATTGTCTTCAAGATTCATCCATGTTATCATATGTGTCCCAATTTCATTTCTTCTTACTGAAGCATAATATTCCATTGTATGTATACACCACATTTTGTTTATCCATTCATTGGTTGATGATCACTTGGGTTGTTTCTATCTTTTGGAAATTGTGAACAACACCACTATGAACATTGGTGTACAGATGTCTGTTTGTGTCACAGTTTACACTTCTTCTGGATATAGCCTAAAGGAGGAATTTCTAGATTATATGGAATTCTATATTTAGCTTCCTGAGCACAGAAGCTGCACTATTTTACAATCCCACCAACATCGAATGAGTGTTCCTATTTCTCCACATCCTCTCCTGTACTTAATTGCTTTCTGTTTTTTTAATAATGGCCATTCTATGTGGTGTGAGATGATATCTCATTGTCATTTTGATTTTCATTTTCCTGATAGCTAGTGATAACTGAACATATTTTCATTTGCTTTTCGGCCATTTGTATTTTATCCTTGAAGAATTGTCTAAGTCTTTAGCCCATTTTTAATTGGATTGTTTACTCTTTTATTGTTGAGTTGTATGATCTTTTTTATAGAATGGCAATCAAAACATTATTGGATATGTGGTTCCCAAATATTTTCTCCCATTGAGTGAGCTGCCTTTTCAGCTTGTTGATGGTGTCCTTTAAACAACAAAAGTGTTTAAATTTGAGGAGGTCCCATTTATCCATGTTTTCTTTCATTGCTTGTGTTTTTGTGTAAGGTTTAAGAATGCACCACCTGCCAATAGGTCTTGAAGATGTTTTCCTACATTTTCTTCTAGTAGCTTTATGCTTCTAGCTTTTATATTTAGGTCTGGGATCCATTTTCTTGTCTTTTTTTAAGATTTATTTTATTTCTTTCTTTCTCCTTCCCCACCCCCCTGTTGTCTGTTCTCTGTGTCCACTCACTCTGTGTTCTTCTGTGTCTACTTGCATACTTGTCAGGTACCACTGGGAATCTGTGTCTCTTTTTGTTGCATCATCTTGCTGCATCAGCTCTCTGTATGTGTGGTGCCACTCCTGAGTAGGCTGTGTTTTTCATGCAATGTGGCTCTCCTTGTGGGGCACACTCCTTGTGCATGGGGCACCCCTAAGTAAGGAGAACCCCTGTGTGGCACAGCACTCCTTGCATGCAGCAGCACTGTGTGTGGGCCAACTCACCACACAGGCCAGGAGGCCCTGGACCTCCTATATGGTTGGCAGACACTATCAGTTCAGCCACATCTGCTTCCCAGATCCATTTTCAATAAATTTTTGTATAAGGTTTGAGATAGTGGTCCTCTTTCTTTCTTTTGCCTATGGATATCCAGTTGTCCTAGCAAGATTTGTTGAATAAACTGTCCTTACCCATTTGGGTGAGTTTGACAGGACTGTCAAAAATTACTTGGTCATAGATGTAAAGGACTATTTCTGAAAAATCAATTTAATTCCATTGTTCTATGTGCTATCTTTATGTCAACACCATGCTATTTTTATCACTTTAGCTAGATAATATATTTTCAATTCCAGAAATGAAAGTCCTCCAATTTAGCTTTTCCTTCTTAAGATGTTTCTGGTTGTTCAGGGACCTTACCCTTCTAAATAATTTTGCTAATTTTGTTTTTCATTTGTTTAAAAAATGCAGCTAGAATTTTTATCATGATTGCATTGAATCTGCATATTAATTTGGGAAGTATTGACATCTTAATGATATTTAGTCTTCCAATCCATGAGCATTGAATGTTCTTCCAATCATTTAGATCTTCTTACATTTGTTTTAGTAAGGCATTGTAGTTTTCTGGATACAATTGCTTTACAATCTTCATTAAGTTTATTCCTAAGTATTTAATTTAATTCACTATTACAAATGGAATTTTTTTCTGACTTCCTCCTCAGATTGCACATTACTAGTGCATAGAAACACTGCTGATTTTTGCATATTGACCCTTGTATTCTGACACTCTACTGAAATCATTTATTGCTCTAATACTTTCTTGTAGATTTTTCAGGACTTTCTAGGTATAGGATCATATCATCTGGGAACAGCAAAGTTTTACTTCTTCCTTCCCAATTTGGATGTGTTTTATTTCTTTTTCTTCCCTGATTGCTCTAGCTAAAACCTCTAGCACTATATCAAACAACAGAGGTGCAGTGGACATTCTTGTCTTTTCCCGAACTCAACAGGAAACCTTCAGTCTTTCACCATTGAGTACAATGTTAGCTTTGGGGTTTTCATATATGGTCTATATCATGTTGAGAAAGTTTCCTTCAGTTCCTATCTTTTCTAGTATTTTTATTAAGAAAGGATGTTGTATTTTGCCAAGTGCCTTTTCTGCATCAATTTATAGGATGATGTGATTTTCTTCTTTAATTTATTAATGTGGTGTATACGCTGATTGATTCTTGTGTGTTGAACAGCCCTTTCATGTCAAATGTAAAACCCTTAAGGACTATAAATTTCCTCCCAGAACTGCCTTCACTGCATCACATAGGTACTGACAAGTTGTGTTCTTATTTTCATTCACCTAGAGATATTTATTGACTTCTCTCACAGTTTCTTCTTTGACCTACTAAGTATGTAAGAGTGTTGTTTAATTTCCATATATTTATAAACTTTCCCTTTTTCTGTCACTTGTTGATTTCCAACTTTATTCCATTATGCTCAGAGAAAGTGCTTTGTGTAATTTCAATAATATTGGATTTATTCAGATTGCTTTGTGACCCAGCATATGGCCTATCCTGGAGAAATATCTCTGAGCACTTGAGAGGAATGCATACTTGCTGTCCTGGGGTTAAATGCTCTATAAATGTCAGTTAGGTTGAGTCCATGTGTCATATTATTCATGCTCCCTGGTTCCTCATTTGTACTCTGCCCAAGTGTTCTATCCAATGCTGAGAGTAGTGGGTTGAAATCTACAATATTATTGTAGAGATGCCTATTTTTCCTTTAAGTTTTGCCAGTGTGTGTCTCATGTATCTTAGGGCATCCTGGTTAGGTGCCTAAATATGACTGTTATTTCCTCCTGGTGAAGTCCCCCTTTTATTAATAGATAATGTCCTTCCTTGTCTCTAATATGAGTTTTGCTTTTAAAGTCTATTTCATTTAAGTATGGCTACTCCACTTTTGTTATTGTTGTTGCTAAATGTGTGGAATATCTTTTTTCAGTCTTTCAGTTTCAATCTATTGGTATCCTTGGGTCTAAGCTGAGCCTCTTGTAGACAGCATACAGATTACTTATATTTTCCTATCCATTCCTTCAGTCTGTGTCTTTTGATTGAGGGGATTAATTCATTAATATTCAGTGTTATTACTCTAAAGGCAGTCTTATTTCACCCATTTTGTCCCTTGGGTTTTATTTGTCATATTTTATTTTCATCACTCTTTTTGCACTTTTAGTTATTTTACTGATATGCTTTTCATTTCTAGAATCTCTTCCAAGCTTCTCTTTCCTGTCTTTTCAGGCTGTAGCATTCCCTTTACCAAAAGACTATCCTCTCTCAGTTTCTGCTTATCTGTGAATGTTCTAAACCTTTTTGAAAAACAGTCTTGCTAAATATAAGATCCTTGGCTCAGAGTTTTTCTCTTGCATACTACTGTCTTCTTGTTTCCATGATTTCTGATGAGAAATCAGCACTTAATCTTATTGGGTCCCATATATGTTATGTATCACCTTTCTCTTGCTGTTATCAGACTTCTCTCTGTTATTTGACATTCTCCTTAGTATGTGTCACAGAGTTGGTCCATTTGGAATTTTTAGAACAAGAGTACATTTTACTTCTTGGACATGGATTACTATGTCCTTCAAAAGGTTGGAAAATTTTCTACCATCATTTCTCCAAATAGTCCCCCTGTCCCTTTTCCTTTCTCTTCTCCTTCTGAGAATCCCATGACACATATATTTGCATGTCTCTTATAGCCATCTAGCTCCCTGAGACCCAGTTAATCTTTTTGCATTCTTTTCTTCATCTATTCTTTTGAATATTCACTTTCAGAGACCATGTCTACAAGCTTACATGTACAAATCATGGGACTTTATAACAGTGAATTCTATAGTAGAAGATGGATTGTGGTTAACATAAGAAATATGAGAATGTTCTAACAAATATATAATATTAAGCAAGGTATTAACAATCCAGCGGTTTGGGTGAAAAATGCACCAAATATAAGATATGAACTATAGTTAGTAGTAATTTTAAAATGCACTTTCATAGTTTTTAACAATAGTTTCACAAGAATGCAAGGTTTGGGTGGGATTAAGTATGGGAGCCCTGTATGATGAAATGCATGGTCATTTTTTAGGTTCACAAGTTTTACTATACACTTACTGTTCAGTGTATTAATACATGTATGTTCATTTATTAATGATATACTCAAATAAAAATTTTTGAATGAAAAAAAGACAGATTTGAATTGCTTACAGGCAAAACTGGTGATTTTGAGTTCAGAAAACATGGACTGATAGACAGGAGTTGAGAAAGAGAAAAGAATGGAAAAAATGGAACAGGGTCTCAGGTAATAGAATTACAATGAGAAATGTACAAACATATGAATTCTTAATGTTAATGAATGGAAAAGGAGTAGAAAGAATATTTGAGTCAATAATGACCAAAAAATTCAAATTTGAATATTAATAATTATGTCTTTCAATATCCAACTCACCCTGAACAAAATAAATCCAATTAGACCTACTCTGAGATACCTATTAATGAGAATGACAAATATCAAGATGAAGACAGTATTCTGAAAGCAACAAGAAAAAAACAAAACATCACATATAAGAGATCCTCAATAAGGTTAAATGACAACGTTTCATCAGAAATGATGGAGGGTAGATGACAGTGGTATGAAAAATAGCCAGTCAAGAATTCTGTATACAGCAAAACTATCCTTGAAAAATGAGGGTGAGTTTAAATCTTCACACACAACTCTCCTATATCAATTCAAAGACTTGAAAAAAAAGTGACTAAATAGATAAAGGACATTAAGAAGACAATGGATGATCAAAAAGAACAATTTGAAAGCCCACAAAGAAAAGCAACAGAATTTGGGGAAAAGAGTCTCAGGGAATTGGATGACAAGATAAAATGCACAAACACACACATTATCAGTGTCCTGGAAGGAGAAGAGAATGGGAAAGGGGCAGAAAGATTTTTTGAGGAAATAATGACTGAAAATGTCCCAACCCTTATGAAAGATAAAATACCAGTATCCAAGAAGACAACATACACCAATAGAATAAATCAAAATATACCTAAACTAAGACACCTATTATTCAGAATGACAAATATCAGTGATAAAGAGAGGATTCTGAAAGTCACAAGAGAAAATCAAAGCATCACATATAAGGGAACTTCAATAAAATGAAGTACCAACTTTCATTAGGAACCATGAAAGAGTGAAGAAAGTTGTATGGTGCATTTAAGATACTGACAAAGTAAAACTGCCAGCCAAGAATTCTGTATCCAGGAAAACGCTCTTTAAAAATTGAGGGTGAGTTGAGTCCTCACAGAAAAACAAAAAATAATAGAATATGTTACCAAAGACCAGGATTACAAGATATACTAAAGGGAATGCTGCAGCCTGAAAGGAAAAAACTAGGGTAAGAGACTTGAGATGAGTGAGAAATGAAGATTAGTAGGAAGGGTAAATTAAAGAGTACAAAGACAGATAACAGAATGATATGACAACAGAAAGCCAAAGGACAAAATCGATGAAGTAAGTAATGCCTTTATAGTTATAACATTGAATGCTAATGTCTTTAACTCCCCAATCAAAAGACGTAGACTGATAGAATGGATTAAAAAGTCACCTATACGTACTCTACAAGAGACTCACCTCATATATAAGGACACAATCAGGTTAAAAGTGAAAGATTTGAAAAAGATATTCCACGCAAATAGCAACCAAAAAAAGAGCTGGAATAGCAATACTAATATTAATATCAGACAGAATAGATTCTAAATGTTAATCTGTTATAAGGAATGAAGAAAGGCATTATATATTAATAAAGTGGCAATGCACCAAGAAGAAATAACTGTACTAAATATTTATGTACCTAATATGAGTACCTGAAATACAAAAGACATACAGTGGAAAAGCTGAAGGGAGAAATAGATGTCTCTACAATAATATTTGGAGACTTCAACACCCCACTCTCAGTATTGTATAGAACATATAGACAGAGGACTAATAAAGATACAGAGAACTTGAAAACTATGATAAATTACCTAGACCTAACAGACATCTAAAGAGCATTACACCCCCAAAACAGCAGGATATAAATTCTTTTCAAGTGTTCATGGATCCTTCTCCAAGACAGACCATATGTTGGGTCACAAGACAAGCCTCAATAATTTTTTTAAAAACTGAAATTGTGCAAAACCCTTTCTCTGATCATAATGGAATGAAGCTGGAAATCAGTAATGGACAGAAGATGGGAATATTCATACATATATGGAGATTAAACAATGCACTATTAAATAATCAGTGGGTCAAAGAAGAAATTGCAAGAGAATTCAATAAATATCTTGAGACAAATGAAAATGAGAACACAACATATCAAAACCTATGGGACACTGCAAAGGCAGTGCTGAGAGAAATTTACAGCCTTCAATGCATACATTACAAAAGAAAAAAAGAACAAAAATTTAAGATCTAACTGCACACCTGGAAGAACTAGGAAAATAACATCAAATTAATTCCAAACAATGATAAAGGAAAGAAATAAAAAAGATCAGAGTAGAACTAAATGAAGTCAAGGGCAACAACAACAACAACAATGACAAAAAACAGAATCAACAAAACCAAAAGTTGGTTATTTGAGAAGATAACAAAATTAACAAACCCTTGCCTAGACTGACAAAAAAAAAAGGGAATAAGATGTAAACAAATAAAACCATAAGTAAGAGGGGGGACATTACCCCTGAACCCACAGAAATAAGATAGACCATAAGAGGATACTATGAACAACTGTTTGCCAATAATCTAGACAGTGTAGAGAAGATGGACAAATTCTAGAAACACACAGATGATCTAAACTGACAGTAGAAGAAATAGAAGACCTTAACAAACCAATCACTAGTGAAGGGATTGAAATATCATTAAAAGTCTACCAAAGATGTAAAAACCTGGGACCGGGAGGCTTCACAGGTGAATTCAATCAGTTACTCAAAGATGAGAAGGGAATCAGAAAAAAAAATTATTTTTTAAGAATGACTTAAAAAATCTAATATTTAAAAATAAACTTAACCAAGGACATAAAATTCCTGTATTCTGAAAACAACAATAGTTCAATTAGGAAATTATGGGTTATATTGCCTTCAAATTTATCTTGTTTGATATTCTCCGGGATTCTTGAATGTGCATATTCACATCTTTTGCTACATTTGGAAAGTTCTCTGTCATTATTTCTTTAACTGTTCCTTCTGCCCCATTTTCTTTCTTCTCCTTCTAGGATTTTCATAATGTCTATATTGGTATGTTTGATGGTGTCACAGAGGTGCCTTGGGTTATTTTTGCTTTTATTTTTCTTTCTGCTCCCCAGCCTGACTCATTACAATTTTCTTGTCTAAAAGTTCCCTGTTTCTTTTTTCTTTTTTTCTGCCAGCTCCAATCTTCTATTCAAACCCTCCTGGGAATTTTTCATTTTGGTTATTGTGGTCTTCAAGTCCAGTAGTTCTGTTTGGTTCCTTTTTAAAATTTCTATCTCTTTATTAAGATTCTCATATTGCTTATTCATTGTTTTCCTGATATGCTTTAGTTTTATCTCTGTATTTTCCTTCCTCTGAGCATTTTTAAGATCATTTTTCAAAAGGTTTTATTTGGTATGTCTACATTCTTGTCTTCTTCATTGATATTGTCTGGATTTTTGTCCTCTTCCTTTGGAGGAGCCATCATTTCTTGTTTCTTTGTTTGCCTTGTACTCTTTTGATGTTCACTGTATATTTTAATACTTTAAAATTTTAACTGTATGATTTAGTCCCTGTGATGTCTGTTTCTTGATTTTTCTACCAGCTGGTGATAAGACAGAGATTTTCTCGAGCATCTGCCTTCATCAGAAAGCCTACCCAAGGTGAATGAAATATACAGCATTTCCCTATCTTCCTGGGCCTGTCTGTGTCTAGTCCTGGACTTTCGTTTTTTAGTTGTTTTGGAGTTGCCTTGTTTATAGAAGTGTAATTATCCCCGCTGTTTCCCGGGAGACAGACCTCTGTCTCCTAAGTGTTTAAGCCAGCGAGGCTTTGACCCAGATTGTCCACCTTTATGTTTCTTATACTTCTTGTTTTCTCAAGTTGCTTCTTTTTGGAGGGCAAATTCTGAGAGGAGGAGCAAACCAGAGATGAGTTTCCAGTGTCAGTCTTTCCCAGCTTAAATAAGGGAAGGGACTCATTAACGGATGCAGGTTGGCTCTAAAATGCCCTTGTGAGAGGATGGGAGATGTGCTAAGAGCATCTCCATGGGTCCCCAAAGTTGATCTTCTTTGGCCTACCCAGCAAATGCAGCTTTTCAGCCAACTCTCCTCTGCAACCCTGTGGAACCATTGGATCTGTAAGGCTCCTCTGCTGTAGCCTTTTTCTGGGAAAGGCTGTAACTGTGGCTATCCTCATAGCTGGGACCCCATAGATTTGAAGTCACTAATCAAAACTTGTGATCAGTGATCAACCATGCCCACCTCTGGTCTTGGGGAACAGGATTTTTATGTCCTTTTCTGTCATCAGTGAAGTAGCCAGGGCTGGACCCCATGGCAACCTGCCATGAAAGTAGGAGATGGACACTGGTAGCTGCCTAACAGAGAGAGCAATATACTGCTCTTTACAGTAATTTATCAGTCTCTTCCTCCTACTCTTCCCTGAATGTTCCATCATGTTCTTGCCCCGAGAGTTTCAAAATAGTTGTTTCAGATAGTTTTTGCCTGTTTAATAGTTATTCTGATAGAAGAAATCAGTCCTGGACCTTCCTAATTCACCATCTTCCCCCAAAACCCACCTTTCACTAGGAAGTTTTTTATTAATGAGACCAGTAGGTTAGTGTTGGAACTTTCCCTGAGAATCTGGGCATAGGAACCTAAAGGCACTGGGAGTATATATGGAGGTTTCTACCTAGGCCCACCACCCACTCTCACTACAGAGCTCATGCATTTGTCCAAGCTGAAGGAGTACTTGACAGGGCCATCAAATTTGGCCTATTTTTGCTAACAATTTTTATGTAAGCTTATTATTACCAATCTCTTGACCTAAAGCAACAAAAATATTTTTATAAAATTAAATTTGAAATTAAAGTATAAACTCGAAAAACAAAAGGAAAGAAATGAGATAGGTTTGGAGAGTCGTATTTTGGTTACTTGCTATGTTATAATACTCAGTGACACATTTGCTTTTACTGGTAGTATTAACGTGACATTGGAAATTCTTTTAGTATATATTTTTGTTGTTGTTTATATTGAAATTTTAACACCCAATGCTTCAGAATGTGACTTTTTCTAAAGATAGTTTGCAAGATGAGATTAGTTAAGATGAGCCATACTGGGGTAGGGTGGGTCCTTGATCCAATATGACTAGTGTCCTTCTAAGAAAGAGAAGTAGAGACACAGAAACAGAGACTCTCAGGGGAGAAGTCCATGTGAAGACAGAGTTAGAGACTGGAAGCATGCAGCTACAAGCCATGGAACACCAAGGTTTTCCAGTTACCACCAGAAGCTAGAAAAGACAAAGAAGGATTCCTTCTCTAGAGCCTTCAGAGAGAGCACGGCCCTGCTGAAACCTTAATTTTGGACTTTTAGACTTCAGAACTGTGAAAGGATAAATTTCTGCTGTTTTAAGCTAGCAAAAACTATCAAATTTGTGAGAATTGGTTATGGAAACCCCAGGAAACTAATAGACCAATAAAACTTATAGCCAGCTTATCTAAAATATTTGTTTACCTGTTACTGTGACTTCCTATACTAGCTCATTTTCATCTTTAAATGACTTTGCTATAGCCTTTGCACTAATATTGCTAATATCCTGTCCTGTCTGATTCTACTCCATAAGAATTTATTGAATTTCTTAAGCAAAAGATTCAGTATTTCTTTTCGCACAACCATAATATTATGTTATTCAACTTTATCTATAAATACATCAATTTACTTATTCTAAATTAAATTTCTTGTTTTCTTTCAGTTTTTGTAGCATATTATTTTATACCTCAGACTTCTGTATATAGGAGTTTGCAGTATTGTTTTTAAATGAATAAAATTATGCCCCACATAATTAATAGTTTTAATTTTTATTCACAATTTTTTCAAATTGAAAAATTTTCAATTTTTTCCTGTAGTAGATGGCAATTAACTCACAATTACTACAGAGCTAACTGAATTTCTCTCCATTTTACAAATGAAAAAGTAAATCATAGCATGTTCAAATGACTTGTAATTGACCCCACAGAGAATGGGAAATAGTCAGGATTTGATCCAATGATTGCCAGATTTAAAACTGCTCTTTATTTAAGAGTATCCATTATGAGTCTTAATCACAATAATAATGCCTATATTATTTTAGCTTGTCATTTTTTAAATATTAAAATTTTAAACTGTCACTTTTATTTGTTTGCTTGTTTTAAAAAATATCTCCTTGGTATAGCCATAAACATGGATTTGAACTGAAAAGTTTTTTTTTAATGCTTTGTAAGTTTTTTGTTTTTGTTTTTGTGTACAGTTTTGCATCTTGTTATGTGTTCCTGAATAGGGTGGGAAAGCAGGAGTTAATATGTTCTGCCACTTAGAAATTACCACCCACAACCAAAATTTTCTTCCCAAAACATATCTGCTATTTTTAATCATAGACTCAATGATTAAGAATGGAATGAAAAAGATATATGACAATGAAGCAATTCAAATAAGTGAAGAATTAAGACATTGCAGTATGTATATAAGGACAAGAAACATTTGAAATATTCCAAATAAATAATACAGATAATAAGCCTTTTCTTTTAATAAGGGCTTTGAGCACCAGAAAATATAAAAATGCTCAAGTATCACTAAGCTCTTGTGACACTTTGAGGCTTCATGTATCCCCAGAAAAACATGTTCTTATATCTAATCCATTTCTGTGGGTGGAAAACCACTGTAAATAGAACCTTTTGTTGAGGTTACTTCAGTTAAAGTATTTCTCATCTCAGTCAGGATGGGTCTTAATCCTATTACTGGAATACTTTATAAAAAAATGAAATTCAGGTCCAGAGATAGAAATCTAGGGAAGCAAGAAGTCGTTATCAACCAAACCCAGAAGAGAAGGGAGAGACCAGTAGGTGCCACCATGTGCCTTGTGATGTAACAGGAGTCAAGGACTGCCAACAATCAAGCTTTGGGAAGAAAACATCATCTTGCCAATGTTTTTTTGTTGCACTTTTTCTCAGTTTCAAATCATGAGCAAATAAATTCCTATTGTTTAAGTTGAATCATATAATGGTATTTTTCCTTTATCTTCTTTTTTTCCTTTTTTAAAAAATATTAATTTATTTATTTCTCCTCTCTCCCTCCATTACCTGCTTTCTGTGTCCATTTGCTGTGTGTTCTTCTGTGTCTGCTCTGGGAACCGATCCCAGGACCCTCTACAGAGGTGATCATTCTCCTGCACCACCTCAGCTCCCTGCCCTGTTGCATCTCCTATTGTCTCTCCTCTGTGTCTCCCCTGTCATATCAACTTGCTGTATCAGTTCTCCACGTGGGTTGGCACTCCTGTGTGGGGTAGCATTCCATGTAGGCCAGCTCACCACACAGGCCTGCTTGCTTTCACCAGGAGGCCCCAGGCATCGAACCCTGGACCTCCCATATGGTAGACGGGAGGCCAACTGCTTGAGCCACATCTGCTTCCTTTTATCTTTTAACATTTGCCACATTCTGAGGTTTGTTTTCCTTCTCTATTTTATTGTCTATTGTGTTCTTTATTTCAGAACTCATATTTGATTTTAAGTTTCCTTTTTATGGAAGAGAAGCCATCTTGTATTCAAAGAGTATCATATTACTAAAATTTTGATGCATTATGACTTTCACATAAGACTATTCACTTAGGTCACTCTGTTAAAAAGAAAGGTATACAATGCTAAAGAGGACACCTACCATAGAATTTCTCCTTAACTTGAAGAGAAATAAAAATGGAACAATTTTTTATCACTTTGTGATTGTATCGTTCAAGGTCCTGTTGCAGGCAGTCTAGGTGTTTAGGTGTTTAAAGAAGGACATTTAGTTTTAGGAAATTGGTTTCCTTCAGAAGAGCTGTAGAAACAGTACTTCCCTGCTATAGGTTTGTGACTTTTGTCCTAATCAGCATGGAGAATTAGGAAGCTACCACTGGATTAGTTAACTGCACACCAAAGTAACTATCATCCAGAGATCAGGAATTTTCTGCAGTTGTAAATGCCACAATTGTTGCTTCTAAATGCCCACATAGACAGGATACTGACACCTCAGTGTGGAACTATTTCCATGGTGTGATGGCCAGGAGAGAAAGAATTGCAGCATATATTTGGCTGTTAAAGTCCGTATGAATCTACATAGAGGAATGTTGTATAAAGGACTGCATAAGAGAAAGTGTCTGGAAAAGAAAATTACCTCTATACATGTACACTAGATGGAAGCACAAAGGATAGAAAGAAAACTGAATGTCAATTCACAATGTTCACCACAGTGTGTGTTCTCATTTTTTCTACCATTTAAAATCCTTTCCTTAACCCTCTTAAATAGTTTGTGAATAATACCATTATTATCACATTTTATTTTATTTTATTTTGTAAAAGATTTATTTATTTATTTCTCTTCACCCCCCCCCCCCGACCCCGGTTGTTTGTTCTCTGTGTCTATTTGCTGCGTCTTCTTCTTTGTCCACTTCTGTTGTTGTCAGCAGCACGGGAATCTGTGTTTCTTTTTGTTGCGTCATCTCGTTGTGTCAGCTCTCCGTGTGGGCAGCACCATTCCTGGGCAGGCTGCACTTTCTTTCGAACTGGGTAGCTCTCCTTATGGGGCACACTCCTTGTGCATGGGGCTCCCTACACGGGGTACACCCCTGCATGGCATGGCACTCCTTGCGTGCATCAGCATTGCCCATGGGCCAGCTCCACACGGGTCAAGGAGGCCCAGGGTTTGAACCACAGACCTCCCATGTGGTAGATGGGCACCCTAACCACTGGGCCAAGTCTGCTTCCCTATTATCACATTTTAGAAAACACTATTTTAGACTGAGATAAAACCACTTTTTTTATTCTTTTAATAATATTTTAAAAATTTATTACCAGGGATGAAATTGAGCAGATGTTTGTTGAATGCTATCAAAATTCCAGGTAAAATTAAGGACACAGAGAAAAAAAAAATGAATTATTTATTTGCCCTGCTCCTGGAAATAAATTATGCCAAGTGATACAGCATGACTGAGAGAAAGGAGGAGCAGGAAGAAGAAACTACAATTATAAATTTATGAATATTTATTTAGGCTTTAGATAAAGGAAAGAATTACAAACTTGAAAGAAAGCTCAGAAAGAAAACCAAGTAGATCTAACAACAACCAGAAATTAGCTCTGAGACTTAAATTGATTTAATTGACAAAAAGCAAGCATTATTTCTGAAAAAATAAATAAATACAAACAGCAACTATATAAGAAATGTAATAGAAAAACATATTAAAAGAAGACACACACACACCCCCCCAATAAATGTACCAGGGTTTTAAGGTGTGTTACACTCAACTGTGCTTTTTTCTTTTGCTGAAAAGAAAATTCTGATATATATTTCAGCTTTGGTTTTAAATTTGTATATAACAGTTTAACAGTAGGTAATAAGAGTTATTAAAGATAACATTGTTTTGAAATTTTCTGTAATTTGACTAAACATGACAAACTGTATCTGCCTTTTTCTTGTTTTTTGTTTTGTTTTGTTTTGTTTTTGACAATGCAGAAGTTTTTATTGGCCACCCCTTCCCAAAGGGTACCCTGCTTCTGCTGTCTCAGTTCCTCAGATTTTTGGTGTTATTGGTCTCAGATACCACTTTACCATCCACAATCCCGTGGGTGTTGGTCTGGTTGGTTTGCATGGAGTTGCTACTGTCGAGGGCATCATCAAGATTGCTTCTTCCAGAAGGCAGCAGTAGATGGCGATCTTGGTCTCCAGCTTGACCTTGATGTTCAGCAGGACCTTACACTGCTGGGCCTGGCACTACTCCTCTGCCTAGGTCTATGCCAGTTATGACTCCAGGTGCAGCAGGACCCTGTTGAGCTGCTCAATCTGCAGGGCACAGGGCCTTGCACCTCACTCAGGGTGTTCTCCAAGCTGGCCTCAGATTTCTCATGGAGTCCAGGTCTATTTCCAAGGACTTGTTTGTCCTTCTCAACACTGAGCATCATCTCAGCAGCTCATATCTCAAAAGAATGAGACATGGCCACTGTGGTACTCTTTTCAATCTGCTGAAACAAGTACTTATTCAGCTCCTTTTGGTTCCTCTGAGCCAACTAGTCATATTGGATATAGATGTCTGCCATGACCTTGCTGAGGTCCTGAGATTTGGGGGTATCCACTTCCACAGTCATCCCAGGGCTGGCAAGCTTGGTTTGTAGCTCTTTACTTCGTCCTCATGGTTCTTCTTCAGGAAGAACAGCTTCTCCTTGAAAGACTGCAGCCAAATGATGTTGGTATCATCAATCACCTTCAGAGCCCATGGATGTCACTCTCCATAGCCTGATAAATGACCAGCTCAGTCTCATATTTGACTCTGAAGTTATCAGCAGCCAGCCAGGCATTGCCAATCTGCAGAACAATTCAGGCATTGTCTAAAAAAATTGCAAAGGTCTGGGCCCTCAGTTCACTGATGGTCTTGAGGTAATGACCCTTGTCCCTGACCTGGGCCCCTTCTTTACCAGGTGTTCCCGAATTTCCTTCCAGTCTCCTTCTCAGGCTCCAGTTCCCTCGCCCTGCCCAGGAAGGCCAGGCATTCCTTTAGGTCTTGCATTATCTCCTCTAACTGGATGTCTCCCATTCCTACCAGATCCCACAGGCCAGTATTCAGCAAGGCATCATACTCCTGGGCCTGGAAGAGGACACAGAGATCCATGAGCCCAAAACTCCAGTGCTCACATAGACACTGGCTACCCTGCTGGCTGGCAGGATCTGGTGGCTGGGCAGCTGGATGGAACCCAGGGATCAGTAGTTGGGGCAAAAGGTGGTGGAGTGGGTGGTGAAGCCCATGCTGTCTGGGGAGGAAACCTAGAGGTCAGGACTCAAGATAGGCCACTGCCTGTTATATTTACCACTTTAGACCCTGGAGCTTTTAAAATACCTGGCACATAGTAATTGTTCAGTAAATTATTTGAATGAGTGCATGATAATCATTAAAGAATTAATTGTACTAGCAAAGAACTAGGAAAAATCATGAATGTTAATATTAAGGAAATTACTAGTATTTTTTGGCCTAATACATGACAACATGTTATCCACTTGGTGCAATAATATTTATATCAAGCTATATAAATGACAAAGAAATGCTCATTAAGAAATAATACATAACAAAGTACTCTTACAGTAGTTTATACTGCATTTCCTCACATAAGTTTTTAATAAATAAACAGAAAATGTGATAAAAGTTGTGGGTCATGGTTATTTGTGTTCTTAGTGCTAACTATTTTAGATGAACCTTCCTAATTTCCCACTCTCTTGTTGATGGAAGTTACAGTTCAGATTGTTCTATAATTTTTTAAATTGTTCATATGTATATTACTTTAAAAATAAGTCTAGTCAACCAAGATTGAATATCATATTCCATTTACCACATTTATGGATTGGTATAAATGTGTGTGTATAATATATATTGAAAGCATCTATTGTATTTTTTAATAAAATTTTACTGAAATACCATTTATAGTCCATCATGATAGTCAATGTCAGCTTCATTTTAATGTTTTTGATAGGAAACATGCAGTCTTTGACTATATAGCAATTTATTTGTCTTTTAATATTTTTCAAATTTGAAATAAGTAGGTTAATTATATATGCTAAATAAAGTATGACCAAATTTTGACATTATGTATTTCAAAATGGAAGATTGTTGCAAACAGTTGTTAGACTGAGAAAACTCTCCAAATTATGGTAGATAATTACAAGTTTGTGGAAAATGCCACAATATTTAGCAACTTAATCTCACGTTAATATAAGCCACTTCTATTCTCATGGGTTTGCTCACATACTCATGCATACTATATTATGAAAGATTTTAAAGCAAGCCCTTTATTTTTTTTCTCCCATTAGGGTGACATTTAAAAAATATGATTTTAGTTTCCATCATGTTTTTTTAGGTTAATTATATATACTGGTTGTCTCACATAATCTTTGAAAATTGAACACTGACCAGAAAATTGGGTAAACACATAGGTTTACATTTTATGATTATAACAAGGAGTTATGGATAATGGAAGTAAAAAGCAAGGAACCAAATAATAACAAAGGCCAAAAAAGTTATATAAAATGGTATATGGATAAATGGTTAGAAAAAATAACTTTTGCCTATAGCCAGTGTGGTAGTTTGAAGTTGTATGTATCCCTAAAAAAAACATGTTCTTAAATCTAATCCATTCCTGTGTGTGTGGACTTATTGTAAGTAGGACCTTTTGATGAGATTACTTCAGTTAAGGTGTGGCTCAGCCCAATCAGGATTCATGTTAATCTATATAGAATTCTTTATGAGCAGAATGGAATTCAGACAGAGTAAAAGTCACAGGGAGCAGCCAGAAGCTGAAATTCAATGGAACCCAGAAGAGAATGGAAAGGCCAGGAGAGGCTGCCGTGTGCATTGTACTGGTAATCTTTCTCCCAGACTTACCCAAAGGGACCTATGGTCTTTTATCAGGTGACTGTGCAGTGTGTAAAGGAAATGGTCAGACATTTGAGGGATTACTGGACACTAACTCTGAACTGACACTAACTCCAGGAGACCCAAAAATGTCACTGCAGTCCATCAGTCAGAGTAGAAGCTTCTGGAGGTCAAGTGACCAAAGGATTTTCAGCTCAAGCCCATCTCACAGTGGATCCAGAAAATCCCTACACACACCCTCCAGTTATTTTCCCCACTTCCAGAATTGTAATTAGAAAATGTTTGCTTAGTTAATGTCAGAATCCCTACATTCTTTCTGTCCTATGGAGTGAGGGTTATAATGATAGAAAAGCCCAATTGGAAGCCACTGTAAATGCTTCTATCCAGGAAAACAGTAAAACCAAAGCAATACCACATACCTGGAAGAATTGCATTCTTTAGTGCTAACATCAAGGACTTAAAGGATGCAGGGGTGGTGGTTCCCACCACATCTCCACTCAACTATCCTATTATGCTTGTTCCTAGAACTGATGAATCTGGGAAGATGACAGTGGATCATTTTAATAAAGAGGCAACCCAACTTGCAGCTGCTGTTTCAGATGTAGTGTTTTAGTTTCCTACCTGCTAAACAAATACCATACAATGGGTTGGTTTAACAGCAGGAATGCTACCCAGTTTTGGAGACTTAGAAGGCTCGTTTCCTCCCAGGGTTGGCATTTTCTGACTGGCTGGCAATCTTTGAGGTTCCAGGCTTTTCTGTCACATGGCAATGCACATGGTGATGTTGTTTTTCACCTCTGGGTTCTGTTGACCTCTGGCTTCTGGCTCTTCCCCATTGCTTCCTTTTGTCTGATTTTCATTCTGCTCATAAAGGACTCCAACAATCGGGAGTAAAGTCAAAACTGATTCAGTTGGTCACACCTTAACTGAAGTAACATATAGAATGGATCTTATTTACAATGGGTCCACATGCACCAGAATGTGGACCAAGATCAAGAAAATGTGAGAATTGGGCTACACAACACAATCTACTGCCTGCAGTATCATTTAATAAATAAATGCACAATCCCCTGGTGTGTGGTATGCAGCAAATGCTTTTCCATCAATACCTGCTATTAAAACTCACCATAAACAGTTTACTTACAGTGTCAAGTCCAGTAGTACACCCTCACTCTTTTACTTCAGAGAATATCAACTCCTGGGCTCTATGACATAATTTAGTCTGAAGGGACCTTGGCCACCTCTCCTTCCACAAGACATAAAACATGTCCATTATATTGATGACATTATGCTGATTAGACTTAGTGAACATCATGCAGCAAGCACTCTAGACTTTTGGTAAGACATTTGTATGTTACAAGGTGGGGAAAAAATACAACAAAAATTCATGGGTCTTCTATCTCAGTGAAATTTCTAGGTTTCCTGTGGTCTATGGCATATAGAGGTATCCCTTATAAGATTAAGGATTGGCTGCTGCATCTGGTATCTACTACAATCAAAGTGATTTCACACCTAGTTGGCTTCTTTGGATTTTGGAATGGACATATTTCTCCAATCTGGGTATGCTACAACTCCAGCCTATTTACCAAGTGACCCAAAATGCTGCTAGTTTTGTATATGGGCTAGAATGAAAGAAAGCTCTGCAATAGGTTCAAGCTGATGTGCAAGTTGCTCTGCCATTTGGGCCATATGATTCATCAGATCCAATAGTGGTTGAAGTCTCAGTGACAGAAACTATTTGCCTTTGTTAGACACCTATAGCTGACAGTGCAGTCCTTTACAATTTTGGAACAAAGCCCTGGCATTTTCTCTGATATAGTTATTCTTCTTTTGAGAAACAGCTTTTGGCTTTCTACTCTATCTTAGCAGATACCAAATGCTTAACCATGGGCCATCAAGTTAACATGTAATTTGAGCTGTCCATCATAAATTGGAAGTTGTCTTACACAACAAGCCACAGTGTTTAGCATACACAGCAGCACTCAATCAAGTGGAAATGGTATGTAAGTACAAGTAAACTACAAGAGGAAGTGACCTAAATGCCCATGGTCACCACTCCTGCCACATTACTTTCTCCCACTGCACACTTAGGGCTCTTATGGAGTTCCCTAAAATCAGTTGACTGAGAAAGATAAAACTCGAAATTGATTTACAGACTTCTATGCAGAATATGCAAGGGCCATCCAAAAATGGACAGCTACAATACCACAGCATGGCCCTAGCAATCTTGAAGAAGAGGAGTGATGGAAAATTATCCCAGTGGACAGAATTTAGGGCAGTGAACCAAGATGTTCATTTTGTTTGGAAGGATAATTGGCTAAAAATGTGTTAGTGTATCAATTCATTGATGGTGGGCAATGGTTTAATTGGATAGTCATGGTTAGGGAAGGAATGTGGTTGGAAAATTGGTGACAAGGAAGTCTGTGGGAGATATATGTGGATAGACATTTCTGAATATGCAAAAATCATGAAGATGTTTGCACCCCATGTGAATGCTTATCAAAAGGAGGATTTAGTAATTAAGAGGATTTAGTAATTAATTTAAGTAATTTAGTAATTACTGTAGCTCTCAGTAAGCCTTTTCCCCCAGCCACTCATTGCATTGGCTAATGGCCTCATGTACAAAGTGGCTCTGATGGTAAGAAAGGAGACTCTGCATATACTCAACAGCATGGACTTCCACTCACAGGGCTGACCTGTTTACAGTCACTGCTGATTGCTCAATCTACCAGCATTGGTGCCTCAGGGCACTATTCCCAGAGGTGACCAGGCAAGTCCCTTCATCCTGAAAACAACTAGGTTAATAGAATTGTGGAATGTCCTTTTGAAGACTCAATTATGGCACCCACTGAGTGGCAATACCTTTTAGGTGGAGGAAATGTTCTCCTGGAGGATGTGAATGCTCCAAATCACAATCCAGTCTACAATGCTGTTTCTCCTATGACCAGGATTCACAGGTTCAGGACTCAAGGGGTGGAAGTTGGAGTGGCAGCATTCACTATTACTCCCAGTAATCCACTAGCAAAAGTTTTGCTTCCTGTTCCCATATTTTCTGGTGGTCTAGAATTCTTAGTTCTAAAAGGAGGAGTGCTTCTACAAGGACACATAACAAAGATTCCATTGAACTAGTTAAGATTGCCACGTAGCTACTTTGGCTTCCTCATGTCTCTGAATTAACAGGCAAAGAAGAGAGTTATTGTGCAGACTGGAATGATTTATCCTGACTACCAAGCTCCTACACAATGGAGGTAAGGAAGAGTATGCAAAGAATACAGGATACCCTTTAGTGTTTTTCTTATTACTACCTTGATCTGTTAAAGTCAATGGAAAACTAGAATCCAGTTCATACTAATGGTCAAAATCCTTCAGTAAAGAAGATTTGAATCACCCCAGCAGACAAAGTACAACCACCTATGGTGCTTGCTAAGGCTAAATGGAAAAAAGAATGGGTATTGGAAGAAGGTACTTATAAATACCAGTTATAATAATGTGATCAGTTTCAAAAATGAGAACTTTACTTTTTACGAATTTTTCTTCCATATTTTGTTATAAATTTGTATGAAACTTTGTTTTTTTCTTCCTTTATCTCCTTATGATATAGCATAGTTGAATTTTATTTTAATTTTATATCATAGTATTTAATTCATAGGATATAATAAATGAAAGTAAATATCACCCAAGAACTTGCATCATCTTTTGGGCAAAGTGTTAGTGCATTTCAGTTGTACACAGGGCATTTGTATTGTGTTAGGTGAAAGTATGACTACGTTATTGCCTTTATTTAGCGATTACATATTGTTTAAGGAAATGTATATTGATACCAACTTGATAAGGGGTAGACTGTGCTGGTTAATTTCATGTGTCACTTTGCTAGGCTATGGTCTTCAGTTGTTTGGCCAAGCACTGGTATGTTTATTAATGTGAGTGTACTTATAGATGGGATTTGCATCCATAATCAATTGACTGTGTCTATGATCAAAGAAAGGATGTTGCCCTCAGCAATGTGAGGAATCTCCTTATCCAATCATTTGCAGGCCTTAAAATTCAAACCTGAAGAGTTCAGAGGTCAGAAGGGGAATTCAGATTATATTTCAGGATTGGTTCTTGACAGAATTTCCGCCAACCAAATTCTTCTGGAGAATTAGTCTAAGGACTTCATCATCACCTTTATCAGAGTTTCTAGTTTGCAGTCTACCCTATGGAGTTAAGACTTTCCAGCTAGCCACCATAGCCATGTGGGCCAAATTCTTATAATAAATCTATTTAGGTACATACACACACACACACTCACCTACATAATCTATGTTGATATTCCTATCCATAGCTATATCAATATCTACAACTATCTATTATCTCTCTAGCTATCTGGCTACCTATTTCCTATTGATTCTGTTTCTCTTGTGATCCTCAACTAATACACCACTGAAAACAACTAAAATATTGGCTCTTTAAATATTTTCTTAAAAGATCCAAAAGTTGAAATAATAGAATTTTACAGATAGAATCTAAGCAAAGTTAGGAATTTAGGGAGGCAAAATCAACAGTGAAGTAGAATGTTCCCTGAGGACATCTTCCAAATCTGTACTTTACTTTTAAGGTGTGGTAATGAATGACTGGTAAGAGATAAAGCCCAGGTTTCTCCTCAGGGTGTTCCGTCTAATTGGAAACCTCTCCTATTATAACAGGGGTTCCCAGTTCTTGGTGCTAAATTAAGAGTTTCCTAGATAGGTTTATCTACTCACCTTTTCTTCCTCAAGGGACTGAAAATAAAGTTGCCTTGCCACTGATTAGCAGGGGGGAGTGAGAAGTTGGAGGCACAAGCTTGCTCTCAAAAATCACATTCCTGGGCTAGTGGGAAAAAATCCTCAAGCTGTGAATTTACCGTATTTCCTTTTCTAAGATGTACTTTTTGGCCAAATTTTAAAATTTAAAAAAGTCAGATTTAACAATCCAAGACATGTCTTATATTTACTGATGTCCTGGAGCAATTGTGATTTAATTGTCAGTGACTGCACATGGTCATTAAGTATGTTGTGTTAGTAAGTTAGAAAATAATCATAGAGACAATAATGAAACTCTCTTTCCATAAATGCTGCACTGGCTGCCTAAGAGTTACCTCCTGAGAGCCTCCATGTTTCTCAAATGTGGCCACTCTCTAAGCTAAACTCAGCATATAAATGCATTATCTTCCCCAGCATGGAACATGACTCCCAGGGATGAGCCTCACCAGCACTGAAGGATTACTATCAAGCACTGGCTAGTGATGCAACTAAAGAAAGACCTTGAATAAAAGGGGTAAATGATAAAGACAAATGAGTTTACATGGATAAGAGGCTTCAAAATGAGTTGGAAGGTCATCAGAGGTGTCATGCTTTTATGCTCATCTCAGCAGGATCTCAGAAACAGCCAACGTAGATAAAACCCCAGGTAGTGGTGTTTTTGAGAGCTACAGAGACACCCAGGACCTACAGGCATGGCAGATGCCTCCAGAGTTCAGTGCCTTGCCAGTGGATCCAACTTTGGAATTTGTGCTCTTGAGTGTGATAGAGTGGGACTCAGATGTAACTTCTCTACACATGCCTCTTTTCTTCCTTTTATTGAACCTGTGGTTGGTGTTAAGGTTGGTGTATGCCCTGGAGACTTGAATCTCTGGGTTGTCCATGTGCCGGCTAGGCCCTGTGCCTCAGCAGTGTTGCAGCACCTATTCTCCTGTTTGTTGAACTTACCTAGGTCAGTTGACAGGGAGGTGAAGAAGGGCAACCACCACACCAAGGAACCGAGAGAGTCTACTGCTGCAGGCATGAGATTCCCATTCACCAACTATGTAGGATCGAAGCCCCATCTCAAATGAGAGGTGGAATGGGCATCACCATCTCAGAGTCCTCAGGATGGAGGAATAAAATATAGATTAGCATGGACTTACTGGTATTCTACTATAGAATTATTGTGACTCTAGCAATGGAAGTGATGTGATATGGAGGATTTTCAGGACTTGGAATTGTCCTGAATGATATTGCAGGGACAGATGCACGACAATATATACCCAGCCATAACCCACTGAATGGACTAGGAGAGAGTGTAAACTACAATATAAACTATAAGCCATGCTGTGTATCAGTAATCCAAAATGTATTCATAAAATGCAATGAATATACCACACTAATGAAAGAAGTTGGTGATGTGGGAAAAGTGGGTGGTATGGGGAGTGGGACATATGGGAATCTCCTATATTTTTTAATGTAACATTTTGTATGACTTACTTATCTTTTAAAAATAAATAAAAAATATATTTAAAAAATAAATGCTGCACCATCTTTACCTATGCTTTCAATGTGAAAAAGATCTAAAAGGCCCCTTCCTAATTTATTTTACTTATAGTTTCCTTTCTATATATACAGAAGAATGGCATATAACAATCTAAATGAATCTATAAGATACCTTTAAATTAAAATTCAAAGTGATTTAAGTGATTTAACATTTTCATTGTTTATTTGGTAGTTATTACTTACTGATTCATAAAATATTCTAAGTTTATTATTACTGGCATCTTGGCTTCAATGAAAACAAAAGTGTTTGCATACTAATAATTACACATGGGTACCTGGCAGAAGCATGACCTGGTCTTCTTCACAGGAAATATTTATCCTAAACCTCAGTATACTAAAAAGAAAAAAAAAAACCTTTCCTATTAAAATAAGCAGCTTATATTCAAATGCAACTAATCATACTAGAAAATCACTTACCAGAAGCTATGATTAGCAATAATAATGGAAAAAAGTAAAAGACAAATATTTCTGATATTGAAAATAGCAGACACAAATTTAAAACCACTGCAAAACTATGTTTAACATGTTCAAATAAATGCAATATACAAGCTTGAAAATATGTACAGTGACAGTTAATTATAAAAGAAAATAGAATGTTTGGGGACAAACTTAAGAAATTAAATTGAAAAACTAAGCATATGAGGTTAGTAGAAGTTTAGATAGTTGAAGAGAAAATTAGTGAAATGGAAGTGAAAAATATGCAGAATTAAGCATAGAGAGAACAAAACAGAAAATGTTAAAGTGAGAAGAAGCATAAAAGATAACACAAAAAGGGCAATATAATCAGGAGAATTATCTGAGGATATAAAGGATGAATATTTTCCAGAAATAATAAAAGGACGATTTTCATCTTTAGCAACATAATGATTTCCAAAGTTAAGAAAAATTCAGACATGAACATATACCATACTAAAACTGCCAAATACCAAAAACAAAAAGAGAATTTTAACAATAGCTAATGAAAGATAAATAATTATTTTGATAGCAAAATGAAAACCAAACCTCAATGGAATTATATATATATACATTTTTACAAAATAGCAATAGTGATTTCAAATCAAAAGTTGATTTGAATTGTACTATGGATGTTAGGTAGTATTAGAAAACTCCCTAACAGATTTATTTCCTTTAGATCTCCCTTTTATAAAAATGAAATTCTTATTTATAAATAAGTCTAAAATAATTTTTTTAATTTAGAATTTAGTTTATAGACAAATCTATCAAGAACAAGGATACAATAAATTAACTTTTTAACGAAAAATAAATGAAAATATTTGTGATAAGCAAGTGCCACTCTAAAGGAAATACAGAAATACATATTTCAGGAAGAATGCAAGTCATCCAAGATGGGATACTTACTATAGAAGGAAGGTTAAAAAGAAAAAAAAAGTAAAAAAACCACTAATATATAAACAAATGTTTTCTTGATAATAATACTACTATATGGCGCTAATATAAAACAGTGAATTAAAATCAAAACCCAATTAAAATGTAAATTCAGAATTGAGTGCATACATTTGAAATGTATTACCCAGAAAGAAGTTCCCCTTTTCCTTAGGGTATTGAATTATTTTAAACTTTGAGAAGCATGTGGTTATGTCATAATTTCTAGAGTCAAAACTAAAATAACAGAAATGTTATCTAACATCCAAAGTAGTCAGAGGAAAACATGGAAAAATATTTTAAAATCCAATTAATTAAAAAGCAGGCAAGAAATACAGAAAGAAACAAAACCATAAAACTGGAAGAAAAATACCAAAACTTTAACTTATATGATGAGTGATATAAACAGAAATATAGTACAATTTATAAGTAAAGAGATTTAATTCTCCAGCAAAACGAAAATGATTTTTAGAGTCTTCACACAAAAAAGAAAACAATAGATTTCATCTGTAATACTGAATGAAAAGGACACTTTAAAAATACTGTGATACAGAAAGTAGGAAGTAGAAGGACAGATAAAAATCTTTCATGATAATACCAAAGAATCCTGGTTAACACTATATCTATCAGACAAAATAGACTTTAAATAAAAGTGCATTACCTGTGACAAAAGGAGCCACATCATAATTGAAAAGATTTAAATATCAGGAATGTAAAATCATTAAATATATATACACCTAAAAATAGTTTTAACATATAAAGCAAAAAATTGCCAAATATATATTAGGAAAATTAAATGTGTGATTATAAATAGAGATTTTAACATACCTCTCTTATATTCAATATATGAAATCAAATATAATCATCAGTAGTTATATATAAGATTTTAGAACCATGGTTAATAAATATGATATAATGGAACTGCAGACTTCACGTTCTTTTCTTGGTAAGATCAGTTTATTTGAAGTCTTGAGAAAGGATGAAGCCACCAATGGACTGAGTTCATAGAAAACTGAAGGGAACCAAATTTTTTTTTTTTTTAAATTTCTGGGCATTATGTAATAAAACATCTTAGACTAAGAATAGTGGCTATGATGGTTAAATCCATGTATCAACTTAGCCATGTTATAGTGCCCAGTTGTTTGATTAAGCAAGCACTAGCTTGATTGTTATTGTATAGGTATTTCACGGACTTAAATCATAAATAAATTGATTGCATCTATGGCTGATTACATCTGCAATTAACGGAAGAGATTGCCTTCAACAATGAGAAAAGTCTCATCCAAACACTTGAAGGACTTAAAAGGAGACATGATGATTTCAGCAGTCAGAAGAGAGAGTTGCCATCTTTATTTCAGCCATCTCTACTTCTCATGGTGAATTTATCAAACACCTTCATGGAGTTTCCAGCTTGTGTCTTGCCCTACACAATTTGGACTCGCCCATCCTCACAGTTGCTTGTGGCAGTTCTTATAAACCCTTATAAGACTTAAAACTATGGGTTCTGTTTCCCTGTAGAACTCTGATTAATAGAGCCTTTGGTACCAGGAGTGGTTCTTGAGAATAGAATCATAAGGATGATATTTCTGATTTGGTTTTGGGGTTTAGGGAATTCGTTTTCTAATCTGATTATATTCAAAGACCCTAATGACTATTTCCAACAATCAAGATGGCACTGATAGCCCACAGTGTAAGCTGGTAATGGAAAATCACAAAATATCACCACTGGATATGGCTACTCAAATGCTTGTATAAGATAAAGCTCTGAATAAGAATGTTTTTGATATCTTAACAGAGATTTGTGGAGTTAAAAAGTTATAATGATGTTGACTGGTTGTTCATAAATACACTGGATACAGTTGTAAAAGAAACAGATGAGATCAAGATTTCAAATTTCCAACTTAAGTGCTGCATAAAGGATATAAAAGCTTCTATATGTTCTGTTAATGGAAATCTTATTTCATGTAGCCACAGACTTTGATTCCTGAAAACTAGACTCAGAGTCTCATTGTGTGAATGGCTGAATTATACCATAAATTAATTCTCAAGCTTGCAGGTTATCTGCTGTTAAAGTTAGTGTATTGATTAGAAAGAAATGGGATCCTGAAAAAAATGGAATGGGGGTAAATTATTTATAATAATGGCATGGAGACATTGAGACCCTAGATTCTGCTGCACCTTTGCCAAACAGATCAATAATGTTTGACCTGAGGAATTAGCCTTCCAACTTCCAGTCTTTCCTGAGGAATCTGCCATAAAACCTTCACCTGAAGAGATTAATTCTGTCTGATAAACCTGTAACAACCTCCCCGGAAGCAGTCCTCATTCTTTTATCTGAAGTGATTAATCCTTTTTCAGACCTATAATTGGACTGATATCCTAACAGGTTCCAAGAGATGAGGTACGTCCTATTAGGAGCTGTGTTAAACTCCAAAATAATTGCCTGATTTTCCAATTTATATAGTGAGAAATCTGGGGAATATTGTTGGGAATGGATATTAAGAGTGTGGGATAATGTTGGGAGGAAAAAGATTGAATAAAGCTGACTTTATTGATATAGGCCCATTAAGCAGAGATTCTGGATTCGGTGTTGCAGTTCAAGGGATCAGAAAGGGCTGTAACTGTTTGGGTGGTGTTTTGAAGCAAAAGGTGGCCTACATTGCCTGAAGTCAAAATGTTAGAACTGCCCTGGTATAATGTAGATAAGGATATTCAAAGGCTTAGATAGATTGGAATGTTAAGGTGTATTCATCATATAAGACCTGCTCACCATCCCAGGAGTCCAGGAGCCACACCTTTCACCAGGATTATTAGGAATAAATTTGTGAGACTAACTCCATTATCCCTGAAGAGTTCTGTGCTTGTTCTGCTATCTAGGTCAGATACTACTGTGGGAACTGTTTTCACTGAACTTGAGTCCTTAAATACAGTGGGATAAACAGGTCCTGGGTTTGCAGGAGTCAAGTGGCAACACTTAATTACAAAGACAAGGTGGCCATGACTACCATAATGAACTGCAGACTCAAAGCAATAATCAAAGCAGTTTGACTCACAGAGACTCATGTCAGAGACCTTGATCATCTCTCTCTCCCACAAGACATCTCACTGGTTCATTATATCAATGTCTCCAAAATCCAAATGATATCAATGATATCACATTGATTGGACCTAGTGAACAAGAAGAAGCAACTACTCTAGGCTTATTGATAAGCTTGTCAGAGGATGGGAAATAAATCCAAGAAAAATATAGGGTCCTTCCACCTTGGTGAAATTTCCAGGTGTTCAAATGTGTGGGGCATATTGAGACGTTCTTCTAAAGTGAAGGATAAGCTGTTGCATCTGGCCCAGCCTATGACCAAAACAGAGACACAATGCCTAGTTGGCCTCTTTGGATTTTGGAGACAACATATTCCTCATTTGGGTGTGCTATTCTAGTCCATTTACTAAGTTACCAGAAAATCTCCTAGTTTTAGTAGGGACCAGAACAAAAGAAAACTCTGCCACAGCCCCAGACTGCTGTGCCAGCTGTTCTGCCATTTGGGCTGCATGATCCAGCAGCTCCAATGGTGCTGCAAGTGTCAATGGCAAATAGAGATGTTGTCTGGAACCCTTGGCAGACCCCTGTAGGAGAATCACAGCACAGACCCTTAGGAGTTTGCAGTAAACCCTTGCCATCCTCTGAAGATAACTTTTCTCCTTTTGAGAAACAACTTTTGACATGCTTCTGGGCCTTAGTAGATACAGAACACCTAACCATGTGCCACCAAATTACCACGAAACCTGAGTGGCCTCTCATGAGTTGGGTGTTTTCTGACTTGCCAAACCATAAAGTTGGGCATGCACAGCAGCACTCCATAATAAAGTGGAAGTTGAATATACAAGATAGGGTTCTAGCAGGTCTGGAAGGCACAGGTAAGTTACATGAGGAAGTGGCCCAAATGCCCATGGTCACTACTCCTGTTACATTACCTCCTCTTTCCTGGCCCACAGCTATGACTTTTGGGGAATTCCTGACAATCAATTGACTGAGGAAGAGAAAACTCAGCTTTGGTTTACAAATGGTAATGCACAATATGCAAGTACTATCCTGATGTGGACAGCTGCAGCACTGCAGACCCATTCTGGGATGTCCCTAAAGGGCACTAGTGAGGGGAAATCTGTCCAGTGGGCATAACTTTGAGTAGTGCACCTAGTTGTTCATTTTGCTTAGAAGGAGAAGCAACCAGAAATGCATTTGTGTACTGAGTCATGGACTGTTGCCAATAGTTTGGCAAGATAGTTGGTGACTTGGAAGGAGCGTAATTGGAAAATTGGTGACAGAGAAGTCTGGGGATGAGGTATGTGGGTAGATCTTTCTGAGTGGGCAAAACATGTAAAGATAAGTGTGTCCTATGTGACTTCAACAGAGGACGATTTTAACAATCAAGTAGATAAGATGACTCATTCTGTAGATACCAGTTGAATTCTTTCCCCAGCTACTCTTGTCATTGCCCAATGAGTTCATGAAAAAAGTGGCCATGGTATTAGGGATGGAGTTTATGCATGGACTCAGCAATATGGACTTCCACTCATCAAGACTGACCTTGCTACAGCCATTGCTGAATGCTCAATCTGCCAGCAGCAGAAACAAACACTCCCCAGAGGTGATCAGCCAAATACCTGGTGGCAGGCTGATTACAATGGACCACTTTCATCACGGATGGGGCAGTGTTTTGTTGTAACTGAAATAGACACATACTCCAGATAAGAGTTTGCCTAGGCTGCACACAATGATTCTGCCAAAACTACCATCCATGGACTCACAGAATGACTTATCTATCATCATGATATTTCACACAGCACTGCTTCTGAACAAGGAACCCATTTCACAGCAAACGCTTGTGGAATTCACTCATCTTACTATGTCCCCCCATCATCGTGAAGTAGCTGGAATGGTAGAACAGTGGAATGGCCTTTTGAAGATTCAATTATGTCACCAATTGAGTGGCAATGCCATGCAAGGGCAGAGGTAATGATCTCCAGGAGGCTGTGAATGCTCTAAATCAGAGTCTGTTCTATGGTGTTATTTCGCATATGGCCAGGATTCATGAGTCAAGGAATCAAGGGGTGGAAATGGGAGTGGCACCATTCACTATTACCCCTAATAATCCTCTAAAAGTCTTTTTCTTCCTGTCCCTGCAACCTTATGCTCTGCTGGTATTCAGAAATTAGTTCTGAAAGGAAGAGTACTTTCACCAGGAGACACAACAATGATTCAATTGAACTGAAGTTAAGACTGCTCACTGGGCACTTTGGGATCTCCCAGGATGTACTGGCTGGGGTGATTGATCCTGGTTATAAAGGGGAAATAGTACTGCAGTTACACAATGGAAGTAAAGAAGAGTTAGTTTGAAATACATAATATCCCCTAAGATATCACTTATCACCACCAGCCTTGTGATTAAAGTCAATGGGAAATTGTCACAACCCAATCCATGCAGGTCTTTGAATGCCAAGAAACTTCAGGAATGAAGGTTTGGGTTATCCCACCACGCAAAGAAACATGGCCAGCTGAGGTTACAGGTGAAGGTAAAGGGAATGTGAAATGGGTAGTGGAAGAAGGTAGTTATGAGCTACAATCATGTGACCAATTATGGAAATGGGGACTATAATGGTTAGGAATATTTCTTCCTTGTTTTGATAAAAGTATATTTGTATGTATACATAAAGCAAATATACATGTTTTGTCCCCTATCATATCCCTTATCCTATGATATAAGTTGTATTAACTTCATGTCATACTATTTAAGTTATAGGATATCAAGTTTAAGAATGAATATTACCTAAGAACTTGTCCCTTATTCTGAGGAAAGTTAGCATGTTTCTGGTTGTACATAGGACAGTTGAGTATTTTTAGGTGAAAATATGACTGCTATTATTTTTATTTAGAGATTAAGTATGGTTTAAGGAGATATGTATGGGTGCTAACTTGACAAGGGGTGGACTGTGATGGTTAAATTCATGTGTCGACTTGGCCAGATTATGATGTCCAGTTGTTTGGTCATGCAAGCACTGACCTGATTATTACAGTGAAGATATTTTGTGGACTTAAACCACTAGAAAGTTGATTGCATCTATGGCTGATTACATCTATAATCAACTGAAGAGACTGCATTTAACCATGAGAGAAGTCTCATCCAATCAGTTGAAGGCCTAAAAGGAGATATGATTTCAGTAGTCAGAAGAGAGAATTTCCATCTGAACTTCAGCCACTCAGCTTCTCATGGGGAATTCATTAAAAATATTCATTGGAATTCCCAGTTTATGGCCTGTCCTATGGAATTTGGACTCCTACCTCACTATAGTCACATAGGATGATACTTATAAAAACTCATAATATTGACAATTTATGTAATGCTGGCTTTGTTTCCCTAGAGAAATGTGACTAATACAGTGGCTCCAGAGGCAGGATGATGTTCTCAAAGACAAATGAGTAAAGTAAATCAAGGAGAAAGAAGTGTTCAAGTATGATTATGATAAGAAATATTTTGGTGTCTTGGTTTGCATAAAACTCTGATTGGAGCTGGTTAAGAGAAAATGAGAGAAGAGTAATTGGAGACATCTATCCTATAATAAATTATTTTTAATATTAATGCAACTCCATGAATAATCAGTAACAAAAAGATAGGTTCTATATACCAGGGGAAGAGGTAAGAGGCATTGGATTAGAGGCAGAAAGATTTATTGAATGAGATGACACTTCCTCAGTTTATGTATATTTTGAAATATAATTATACATTAATGAAAAATTTTGTGCAATGGAGAAAAATTTGAAACAAATCATTAAATATTTAAAGCTGAATGACTGAAATCGTTCCATGTAACACATTGTGGGATTTGACTATTGTGGTACTTACAGGGAAATTTATAGCTTTACAGATCCTCTTTAGGAAATAAGAAAATTTAAAGCACTGAATTAAATGTTTAGTTCAAGAAGTTGGAAAAGAACAATAGAGCGGGAATATAGGGAAAGGCATGGGGGAAATATAGATAAGAACAAAATTCCTATCCACCTATATAAATGACACCAAAACTAATAGCAGAATTAATTTAAAACCCATCTAAAATAAGGGTTGAATTCACATCAGCAACCATACTTCTGAAATTAAGCCATTGAACAACTGAAGTCTAGTAATTTCAATACCACAGGTAAAAAGTTAACTCATTTCTAATCACTCCCACAGAAGAAGGTTTTCCATTACTGAACTTTCCCAAACCTAAATTAGATCAGTTCTTTGTTTTGCTCAGAGAGATGATGTCCACAGAAGAGTTCTTCTTTGTTTAGCAAGTAAGCTAGTCAGCTATTAATTTCAGATATTGAGTAGTGACCTCATCCTTTGATACTAAATATCCCCCAAAAATTCTTCAATTCCATATGGGGAATAATTACATGAATGCCCATTGCAATTAATTTGTGAAGCCAAGGAATTGGAGGCAAACTGGTTGTCTATAACAATGTAAGTGGATAAATTAAGTCTAATGAAAAGGCCTTATCATACCTTAAACACAGAAATCTGGAGCAAGCAGCCCCATGTGTACTCAGTAGCAGTGTTCCCTCCCCATGGGTTGTATAAATACTCAATACTCTAACAGCACAGGGTCTCTCTTCTGCTACGCAAAGCTGGTCCTGCAGAGCTGACATCCACTGACTCTGATCCATGCATTTGGTCTCTCTGGGACACTCTTTCCTTGCCCTTTTGGACCCTTTGTGCTGTGTTAAGTAATAAAGTAGTCATTTGCTGAATTTCTGTTGTGCCTGAGCCTTTGTTCCCAGTACATACTATATAACAACTTGCTCCTCAGCTAATTTGCTGAATTCAGCTATTAGCTCTAGTAGCTTTGTTGTGGTTTTTTCAGCATTTTTCTCTATATAGAATCATGTCATCTGCAAATACAGAAGTTTTACTTCTTTCTTTTCAATTTAGATGCCTTTTATTTTTATTTCTTGCTTATTTGCTCTGGCTAAAATTTACAATACAAAAATGTGCAGTAAAAGTAGTGGTAGTAGGCAATATTGTTTTGGTCCTATTCTTATAGGGAAAACATTCATGGGTTTTTCATATATGCCTTTTATCATGTTAAGGACTGTTCCTCAATTTCTAGTTTTGTAAATGCTTTTATCAAGAAGGGGTGCTGGATTTTATCAAATGCCTTTTCCACATCAATTGAGATAATCATATGTTTTCTTTTTGTCTTCATTCTCTTCATGCACTATATTACATTAATTAATTTTCTTGTGTTGAGCCACCTTTTCATACCTGGGATAAATCGCAGTTGACCACAGTGCATAAGTCTTTCAGTGTGCTGTTGGAATCAGTGTGTTGGTGTTTTGTTGAGATATTTTGCATCTATCTTCTTAAGAGATATTGGTCTGTAATTTTCTTGTGGTATCTTTACTTTGCTATTGTTATTAAATTGTTCTTGTCTTCATAGAATGAATCAGGAAGTGTTCCCTCTTCTTTAACTTTTTTGGAATAGGTTGAGTAGCATTGGTGTTAATTATTAAAATATTTGGTAAAAATTCACCAGTGAAACCATCTGTTACTGAGCTTTTCTTTATTGGAAAGTATTTGATAACTGATTCAACCTCTTTAGTTGTATTTGATCTGTCAAGATTATCTATGTTTTCTTGACTCAGTGTACATAATTTGTGTATCTGTGTATTTAATCTAGGTTTTCTCATTTGTTGACCCGCAATTGTTTATAGTATCCTCTTATAAGTCTTTTCATTTCCGTGAGGTTGATAGTAGTTGTACACATTTCATTGCTGATTTTTTGTCAGTCTAATTATAGGTTTGTCAATTTTATTAATCTTATCAAAGGACCAACTTTTGGTTATGTTGATTCTTTCTTTTGTTTTTCTTTTATTCTCTATTTCATTATTTCTCCTCTAATCTTTGTTATTTCCTTCTTTCTGCTCTTGTTGGGTTTAGTTTGCTCTTCTTTTTCTAGATCCTCCAGAGTGAGACTATGTCTCTGATCTGAGATCTTTCTTCCTTTTTAGGGTAAACTTTTAGAGCTATAAATTTCCTTCCAAAGACTACCTTTTTGCATTCAATAAGCTTTTTGATGTTGTGTTTTTGTTTTCATTACCTCAAGAAATTTCCTAATATTCTTTGTTATTTCTTCTTTGACCCATTGGTTTCTAAAGAATGTATTAATTAATTTCCACATAATTATGAATTTTCTGGTTCCCTCTGCTATTACTTTTTAGCTCCATTCCATTGTGTTTGGAGAAGATTCATTGCATGATTTCAATATTTTTTAATTTATTGAAACATCTTTTGTGACCTATGGTCTATCTTGGTGAAGGACACACTAATGAAGAATGTGTATTCTGCTGCACTTGAGTGCAGTGTTCCATAAATATATGTTAGGTCTAGCTGGTTTATGGTACCATTTTTGTCTCCTGTGTCCTTTTTGATCTTCTATCTAGATATTCTATTCATTATTGAAATGGGGGGTATTAAATTCTCCTTCTATAAATGTAGAACTGTGTATTTCCTTCTTCAGATCTGTCAATATTTGCTTCATATATTTGGAGTTCAGTCATAAGGGCATAAATATTAATAATCACAATTTTTTCTTGGTGAATTGACTCATTTATCCATATGTTGTGAACTTCTTTGTCCTTCATAAAGGTTTTTTTTACTTAAGTCCATTTTATTTTATTTTTTTAATTTTGACTTAGAGTCTATTTTAGTACAGCTACCCCAACACTCTTTTGATTACTATTTTCATGGTATATATTTTTTCCATCCTTTCTCTTTCATCCTACTTGCAGCTTTTAATTTAAGGTGTGTCTCCTGTAAATAGCATATAGATGGACCATGCTTTTTAAGATCAATTCTGCCATTATCTGTCTTTTGATCAGAGGGTTTGATTCATTTACCTTTAAAGTAATACTGGTAATGCAGAACTTCTGCCATTTTACTATTTGGTCTTTGTAAGTCTTATGCCTTTTTTGTCCCCCATTGTTTCCATTAATGCTTATTCTTCTAGTTCCCTAATTGCTAAAGCAAAAACCATTCAATATGTTGGCTTAAACAATGGGAATTTATGATTTTGAGGCTAGAAGTTCAAATCAAGTTATCATCAAGGTGATGCTTTCTTTGTGAAAACTGCATTCTGAATAGACTACCTATAATCCTTGGCCCTAGACTCCCCTGTCACATGGCAATGCACACTGTGACCTTTCCTGGCTTTTTACTTATCTTCTGGATTCCACTGACTTTCAGTGTCTGGCTGCTCCCTATGTGGCTTTCTCTCTCCATGACCTTCCAGATAAGGCTTTTAGTAAGAAGATGAGACTCATCCTAGGTCATATCTTATCTGAAGTAATCTCATCATGTCCTATTTATAAGGATTCACACACACAGGAATAGATTAAATTTAAGAACATGCTTTTTTCATAGCTCTGAACTTATTTCATGTTTATTTGATGTATTACAGTGTACCATTTTGAGATCCTTCTCAGTTCCTTCTATATATTTTTTTAAACTTTTCTTTGTGGTTACCATGGGGCTTAGATTTAACATACAAGATCTCTAATAATCATGTTTGAGTCAATAACAACTTAGCTTCAAGAACATACGCAGACATTGTTCCTACACTTCTCCAACCCCCCACCTTTTTCTGGTACTGTGATAGCAGAAAGAAGTCGGGTATATGCAGTATCAAAGGACAGGACATGAGAAATCTGAGAAGAAAGATGATTTATTTCAACAGGCCAGACTGGGCTGACTCTTGTCCTGATAAAAACCGAGCTCTGAATACAATTTTTGGGTCCCTGTTATATAGAAGATGTAAGAGTGGGGAGTCAAACGGTGCTTGTATGCAAAAGGACTTTTTCTTAGTTTCTTCAAGTGTTTTATCTGAGTATTAGGTTATTTCCTCCAGGTAAGCTTGAATTAATACATATCCCCCACATTCCAGGTAAACTTGAGTTAACACATATCCTCTACATTCCACGTAAGCTTTTAGCAGGAACCCCCCACGTTCCAGGTAAGCTAGACACATTTGGCTTGCATCCTCCCTGAATATCCAAAGCCTATAGAGCTTATACTTCTCAGTTGGCTTTTAAGGCACATTTGGATACAAAATAAGTTTGAATTTATGCATAGGCTATATTAGTACTTGTTACAAATCATATCTTTATACATTGTATATCCCAATCCATAGATTTATCATTATCTTGCATTTGCATTTTAGAAACATTTAAAAAGTTAAAAGTCAAGTTACATATTAAAAACTGCAACACAATAGTACTGGCATACGGAATTAACCATATGTTTATCTTTACTGGAGATCTTTATTTTTTATGTTACGTTAAGTCATTGTCTACTGTCCTTTCTTCTTAGTCTGAATAACTCATTTTAGCATGATTGTAGGGTAAGTCTCATGGTGACAAATTCCCTCAGGTTTCCTTTACCTTGGAATATCTTAATCTTGCTCTCATTTTTGAAACACTTATTTTCTGTTTATTTTATTTAGGCACATATTTTTTATATAAGAAAACCTTATGATACAGATTGAACACTCTTGATTTGACAAAATTTGCTCTAAATGATTTTTATTAGTTTCTCCAAATTTATGGTGCTAATAAAGAATGAAAATTTAACATTACTGAGACTAAATCTGAAGATTATTCCACTACCATCTCTCAAAAAAAAACTAACAAAATAACATGGTCTCTTATAATGAGTGTCTGAATGGATGCTTCCTATTTGAGTGACTAAATTATAGTATATTAGTGAAAGAAAGAGAAAGAGAGAGGAAGGAAGGAAGGAAGGAAGGAAGAAAGGAAGGAAGGAAGGAAGGAAGGAAGGAAGGAAGGAAGGAAGGAAGGAAGGAAGGAAGGAAGGAAGGAAGGAAATATCTTAAAATTGCACATCATAGCAAAGATGACTTCATTTCGGTTAATCTACCAGTATTTGTTGACTAAATTACACCAAAAATAATTGTATTAAGGTAGTAAGTTGTTGGCAGAGATATGGTTTTTGAGAAAGGCTTATAATGTATTTTTTTAAAGAACGTTTTCAAGTCCTAAACATGCAGAAATGTTAAATTTAAGTTTCATATAATTTTCTTGTCTGTTTTCAATTCACTCATTATATTCTAGTAGAGGAATATGAGGAAATGAATGTTCTAACTTAAACAAAGGAATTTGTGTCAGCAGCTTTAGAACTCAGGTTTCCATCTATCAAATTTGGGTTACAGGATGTCTGCATCAGCAGGACTTCAATTTGTTGTCTGCCCTATTGCTATTTTTTTAAACTTACATAAGAAGAAGCTCTAGGACATTCCTAGTGATCTTTTTCCTCTGTCGCTATCCTTAGGCAAGAAAGAGGAATTAGCCTTGAAATCAGATCCTGTTAGTCTCTGCATCTAATTTTAAGCAAGAAAGAAGACAAAAGAGGTAAGATTTGCAAAGAACAGCAGAGGGCAGTATGTACTCATGCCTGACCTATCTCCAAGCATAAAAAGTTTTAGTTTGGATGGGTCACTGTGGTAGAAAAAGTATGACATATGCCCTTTATTTTGCATTGCTTGGCTTAAATTCTTATTTTCTAAGTTGTTACTTTTAAAGGGAATAAAATACTAACCTGACCCTTAGTCACTTTTCTTCTTTTAAAGAAGCAATGAATGTGTGTCACCAAAAAATGCAGCTGCGGTGAGTAGTAGGGCAGTTATTCTAATGGCAGTACATGGTACGTGAATCTTTACATTTCACTTTAAATTTCACTCTATTTCTTTCTGTTTTTCTCATTTATATCCTTTTCCCAAACCAAAACAAAACAAAACGAGACAGAACTTCATTATAATTCCTTTGGCTATGAAACGTGAAGGGAGAAATATTCCACCAGAGACCAAAATTCCTAACATTGCAACAGGAAAAGATCTCTCTCTTTCCAAAGGGCTGCCATTGTTATTGTTGTTGAAACCCTAAGGTTTGGCTACTGGCACCTGGGAGCCAGTTGGGAAGGGAAACAAAACAAGCACCGAGTTCCCCTGACTTTTCCTGTAGGAAGTCCCAAGTGCGGTTGGTACCGAGGCCCCGGAGCCCTGATTCACCTGGAAAGTGCGGGAGGGGGCAAGTGGGTGCAAGTTCAGGGCTGAATTCATCCTGGGCTGCCAGGATCCCGTTCTGTAGACTCCAGAGGAACGGGAAGAGATTGGTTTAGAATCAGCCGCCTCAAAAAGTACAGCAGCTCCCTCCCCTCCCTTGGAAAGACAAGGGACAGGAAACAGTTAAAGCAAATCTGTGCCTCGCATTCCCAGACAGGCTTTGCTTAATCCTTCCTCCCCGCTCTAACAGTCCCCCACCCCCCGCCTTCCTTTTATTTCTCTCGATCCCCATACCCCTGAGTTATTACTAGCATAACAACCATACGGTCTTCCCCTAGGCCCAACCACCGAAATTATTTATCTGCAAACCTGACCCCACCCCCATCTATTCTGCGGCAGCCTTTTGCTGTTATTGCTGAGGCCGGCCAAGATTCGACCAAGAAAGAAAGAAAAAAAAAGGGGTGTGTGTGTGTGTGTGTGTATGCGATCACCCCCCTTTTCAGCGCCTCCGCCTCCTCGGGCTTCCACACCGGACCGCCTACTGCCCTCCGCTAGGCTGGAGTGATTAGCGTCCCGAGGAACCAATTCGGAAGCCGGGAAAGCTGGGAGGGTGCTCCGGTAGGAGTGCCAGGCGGGGCCGCTTCAGCTCTGGCCCAATGGGGCAGGGACGAGGGATGGGCAGTAGGTGACAGAACTGGGAACTAGGGGGAGTCCGGACGAAGTAAAGTGAGGGGATCAATAAGTGGCGAGCAAAGTTTCTGAGTCCTGCTCCAGCTCGCGGCGTTCCCTCCCCCTCGCTTGTATTCGGCGACGCGCTCTGTGTGCGTGCGTGAGTGTGGCTGTGTGGGTGTGTGTGTAGCGGGAAAGGGGCGGGGAGAGTGTGAGGGACCAGCCTGAGGATGAGCGGGGCTCGGTGAGCTCCAGCGCCACTACGGTGCAACCTTCCAGCCCGGCAGCCTGAGCGCGAGGGCTGACAGGCGCGGTCCGGAGCTGCTGCGGGCGCCTGCAGAGCCCAGAGCCGACTTCCCGCCTCCACCGCCAGGGGTGAAGGAGAGAGACCCATCACCCCACCACCCCAAACAAAAAGCCTTGTGGATTACAAAGTGAAACTGGCACAGGACAATAAAACAAAGATAACGAGGGCAGGGACCAGGCGCACGAAAGCGGGCTTCTGAATGGGTCTCCGGAGAACGACCCCCTTGGCATGGTGAGGGGCGAGGGCTGGGGGACCGTACGCTGCTCCTGCCTGACTCCCGTGACGCCGAAAAGACAGGGGGACCTGCTCTCGCTTTGGATGTACAAATAATGGGTCCGCAGGCGCCCGGGCAGAGGTGAAAAATGCCGAGAAATGTTGGTTGTTGCCTGCGCCCCACGCAGGGCTCGAAGCTGCAGCATGGGCGTCGGCGGCGGCGGCGGCTGGAGGAGAAGGGACTGAGCTGAGCGCTCCTGGGTGCGGGAGTCCGAGTGCGAACGCGAGCGCCGGGACCTCGGTCCCCTAGCTGTCTGCGCGCAGACGCCGCTGCCCGGGCCTCCGCCGCCACTGCCGTAGCTTGGTTGGAGGGGAGTTGCAGCCTTGTTCTTGAGGAGCGGGGACTGGAGGAAATCCCTCTTCTCCTGCTTTTTAAAAAGGAATTCGATTCTCCCCGTTCCTAACCACCCCCTCACTGAGAGTGCTGTTGTGCTCCCACACATCACTATCGACGTTTTCATCTTCTTTTCAGTTTCTTCGCGGTGGGTAAGTTTTAAAGTTTCAGAAGATTTTTTTTTTTCTTTGTGTGCAATGATTCCTCGTATACCTTAAATACAGGCAAGCTCTCCCAACTTATATCCACCCGGGCGAAAAAACTCAGATTCTCTGGATTCAAAATCAGAGCAAAGTGGGCACATCTAGGAGGTCTGAGGAACTTTCTGGGAACTCACCATCGCGCGGGAGTGTCCCGCGGCGTGCCCTGCCGCTTTCACCAGGGCATCTCTCTCTGGCACCAGGCGTCCAACTGGCTACCTGGAGCCTTTCGCTGATGCGACTTGCTTTTGCTGGACTGGATGTTCTTTGAAATAGCAGAGTTGTCAGACGGAGCATTAGGCTAAATTCTTACTGGGCCTCTTTTATCCCTATAGATATCATTCCGTTTACCTCATCCCTTCTCTTCATCATACTGTTCCTGGGAGCTAGGATCATGGACTTGGCAGCAGACAGGCCTCCTGGCCGCCCGTGGCTCCCGCTGCCCGCTCTATCGGTATTTCAGATCCTTCGCGTCATTTGTCTGCTGTCACTGCTCCCAGGGCCGGCAAGGGTCAGCGCGGCGGAGCTGCGCCAGGTATTCCAAGTGCTCGAAGAGCAACCTGCAGGCACACTGGTGGGCACCATTCAGACGCGCCCGGGATTCACCTACCGGCTCAGCGAAAGCCACGCCCTGTTTGCCATCAACAGTAGCACCGGAGCCCTGTACACCACCTCCACCATCGACCGCGAGAGCCTCCCCAGCGACGTGATCAACCTGGTGGTCCTTTCCAGCTCGCCCACCTACCCCACCGAGGTGCGAGTTTTGGTGCAGGACCTCAACGACAACGCTCCTGTCTTCCCGGACCCTTCGATCGTGGTTACTTTCAAGGAGGACAGTAGTAGCGGGCGCCAAGTCATCTTGGACACTGCAACCGACTCCGATATCGGCTCCAACGGTGTTGACCACCGCTCCTACCGCATCATCCAGGGCAACAAGGAGGGCCGCTTTCGCCTGGACATCACCCTGAACCCCAGCGGCGAGGGTGCGTTCCTGCACTTGGTGTCCAAGGGCGGGCTGGACCGGGAGGTCACGCCGCAGTACCAGCTCTTGGTGGAGGTAGAGGACAAGGGCGAGCCGAAGCGGCGAGGCTACCTTCAGGTAAACGTGACTGTGCAAGACATCAATGACAATCCCCCGGTTTTTGGCAGTTCCCACTACCAGGCGGGGGTGCCTGAGGACGCGGCCGTGGGCTCCAGCGTCCTCCAGGTGGCGGCGGCGGACGCGGATGAGGGCACCAACGCGGACATTCGCTATCGCCTGCAGGACGAGGGGACCCCTTTCCACATGGACCCAGAAACCGGGCTTATCACGGTGCGAGAGCCCCTGGATTTTGAGGCCAGGCGCCAGTACTCGCTTACTGTGCAGGCCACCGACCGAGGCGTGCCTTCCCTCACTGGAAGGGCCGAGGCACTTATCCAGCTGCTGGACGTGAACGACAATGACCCTGTGGTGAAGTTCCGTTACTTCCCCGCCACTTCCAGGTACGCCTCGGTAGATGAGAACGCGCAGGTGGGCACCGTGGTGGCTCTGCTTACTGTGACCGATGCAGACTCTCCCGCGGCGAACGGGAACATCTCCGTGCAGATTCTGGGCGGCAATGAGCAGCGCCACTTCGAGGTGCAAAGCAGCAAAGTGCCGAATTTAAGTCTCATCAAAGTGGCCAGTGCCCTGGACCGCGAGCGCATCCCTT
Organism: Dasypus novemcinctus; assembly: GCF_030445035.2. Classification (NCBI taxonomy): domain Eukaryota; kingdom Metazoa; phylum Chordata; class Mammalia; order Cingulata; family Dasypodidae; genus Dasypus; species Dasypus novemcinctus. The sequence continues at coordinate 71,951,175 of NC_080673.1, read as the reverse complement.
CTTATAACCTCACAGTTTCCGTCTCTGATAACTACGGGGCGCCCCCTGCCGCAGCGGTCCAGGCCCGCTCTTCTGTGGCAAGCTTAGTGATTTTCGTCAACGACATCAATGACCACCCTCCAGTCTTTGCACAGCAAGTTTACAGAGTGAATCTGAGCGAAGAGGCACCCCCGGGAAGCTATGTGAGTGGAGTGTCTGCTACTGACGGAGACTCTGGTCTCAACGCTAACCTGCGTTACAGCATTGTGTCTGGCAATGGGCTAGGCTGGTTCCATATCAGTGAACACAGTGGCTTGGTGACCACTGGGGCTTCTGGGGGCCTGGACCGCGAGCTTGCTTCACAGATTGTACTGAATATCAGTGCCCGGGACCAGGGGGTTCACCCCAAGGTTTCCTATGCCCAGCTTGTAGTAACACTCCTGGATGTGAATGATGAAAAGCCAGTATTTAGCCAGCCAGAAGGGTATGATGTGTCCGTGGTTGAGAACGCTGCAACAGGGACAGAGCTACTAGTGCTCAGGGCAACTGATGGGGATCTGGGTGACAATGGGACAGTGCGCTTCTCCCTACAAGAGACTGAGACTGACCAGAGGTCCTTCCGTCTGGATCCTGTGTCTGGGAGGTTGAGTACTATCTCCATATTGGACAGAGAAGAACAAGCTTTCTACTCCCTGTTGGTCCTGGCCACAGATCTGGGCTCCCCTCCCCAGTCATCTGTGGCTCGCGTAAATGTGAGCCTCTTGGATGTGAATGATAATAGCCCTGTGTTTTACCCAGTCCAGTACTTTGCTCATATTCAGGAGAATGAGCCTGGCGGTAGCTACATCACCACAGTGTCAGCCTCTGACCCAGACTTGGGTCCCAATGGAACGGTCAAATATCGTATATCAGTTGGGGACAGGTCTCGGTTTCAAGTTAATGCTGAGAATGGGGTTATTTCTACAAGAATGGCCCTGGACAGAGAAGAAAAAACAGCTTATCAATTACAAATAGTGGCTACTGATGGTGGCAATTTACAATCCCCCAGCCAGGCAATAGTGACCATCACTGTACTGGACACACAAGACAATCCACCTGTCTTCAGCCAGGCTGCCTACAGCTTCGTGGTCTTTGAAAATGTGGCTCTGGGATATCATGTGGGTAGTGTGTCTGCATCCACCATGGATCTTAATTTCAACATCAGTTATCTCATTACTACTGGGGATCAGAAAGGTATGTTTGCTATCAACCAATTCACTGGGCAGCTTACCACAGCAAGTGTGATTGACAGAGAAGAGCAATCTTTTTATCAGCTGAAAGTAGTGGCCAGTGGGGGTACAGTGACTGGAGACACGGTGGTTAACATAACAGTGAAGGATTTGAATGACAACTCTCCCCATTTCCTTCAGGCCTTAGAGAGTGTAAATGTGGTGGAGAATTGGCAGGCGGGTCACAGTATTTTCCAAGCCAAAGCTGTGGACCCTGATGAAGGTGTCAATGGCATGGTACTCTATAGCCTGAAGCAAAACCCCAAGAACCTATTTACTATCAATGAAAAGAATGGTCATATTAGTCTGCTAGGGCCATTGGATGTTCATGCTGGTTCCTATCAGATAGAGATCTTGGCATCTGATATGGGTGTTCCACAGCTGTCCTCTAGTGTCATCTTAACAGTTTATGTCCATGACGTAAATGACAACCCACCAGTGTTTGACCAACTCTCTTATGAGGTCACCCTGTCTGAGTCAGAGCCTGTGAATTCCCGATTCTTTAAAGTGCAAGCTTCTGATAAGGATTCAGGAGCAAATGGTGAAATTGCATACAGCATTGCAGAAGGAAATACAGGGGATGCTTTTGGCATATTCCCAGATGGTCAGTTGTATATAAAAAGTGAACTGGACCGTGAACTTCAAGACAGATATGTTTTACTGGTTGTTGCTTCTGACAGAGCAGTGGAACCTCTTAGTGCTACTGTGAATGTTACTGTAATTTTAGAAGATGTAAATGATAACAGACCTCTTTTTAATAGTACCAATTACACATTTTACTTTGAAGAGGAACAGAGAGCTGGGTCATTTGTGGGTAAAGTAAGTGCTGTAGATAAAGACTTTGGGCCAAATGGAGAAATAAGGTATTCTTTTGAAGTGGTACAGCCAGATTTTGAGTTGCACACTATTAGTGGAGAAATTACAAATACTCATCAGTTTGACAGGGAGTCTCTTATGAGGCGGAGAGGGACTTCAGTGTTTAGCTTTACAGTTATAGCAACAGATCAGGGGCTTCCTCAGACTCTCAAGGATCAGGCCACTGTCCATGTTTACATGAAGGATATAAATGATAATGCTCCCAAATTTTTAAAAGACTTTTACCAAGCCACAATATCAGAATCAGCATCAAATCTGACACAAGTTTTGAGACTATCTGCCTCAGATGTTGATGAAGGTAATAATGGACTTATTCATTATTCTGTCATAAAAGGAAATGAAGAAAGACAGTTTGCTGTAGACAGTACCACTGGGCAGGTGACACTAATTGGTAAATTAGACTATGAAGCAACATCTGCCTATTCTCTGGTCATTCAAGCAGTGGATTCAGGGACAATCTCCCTCAATTCAACGTGTACCTTAAATATTGATGTTTTAGATGAAAATGACAATACCCCTTCTTTTCCTAAATCAACATTATTTGTCGATGTTCTGGAAAATATGAGAATTGGTGAACTGGTGTCTTCTGTAACTGCAACAGACTCAGATTCAGGTGACAATGCTGATTTGCATTACAGTATTACTGGGACTAACAACCACGGAACTTTTAGCATTAGCCCAAACACTGGGAGTATATTTCTTGCCAAAAAATTGGACTTTGAAACACAGTCTTTGTACAAATTAAATATAACAGCAAAAGACCAAGGAAGGCCCCCTCGTTCATCTACAATGTCAGTGGTTATACATGTGAGGGACTTCAATGACAATCCTCCTAGCTTTCCTCCAGGGGACATTTTCAAATCTATTGTTGAGAACATTCCCATTGGCACATCTGTTATTTCAGTGACTGCTCATGACCCTGATGCAGACATTAATGGGCAACTGTCCTACGCGATCATTCAGCAGATGCCAAGAGGCAACCACTTTGGCATAGACGAAGTCAAAGGGACTATATACACTAATGCTGAAATAGATAGGGAATTTGCTAATCTCTTTGAGTTAACTGTAAAAGCCAATGATCAAGCTGTGCCTATAGAAACAAGACGGCATGCTTTGAAAAATGTGACCATTTTGGTTACAGACCTCAATGACAATGTTCCAATGTTTATATCACAAAATGCCCTTGCTGCAGACCCTTCAGCGGTGATTGGTTCTGTTCTGACAACCATTATGGCTGCTGACCCAGATGAAGGTGCTAATGGAGAAGTGGAGTACGAAATCATCAATGGGGACACAAACACCTTTATTGTGGATCGTTACAGTGGAGATTTGAGAGTGGCTTCAGCACTGGTGCCTTCACAGCTGATCTACAATCTCATAGTTTCAGCCACAGACCTTGGCCCTGAAAGGAGAAAATCAACCTCTGAATTGACTGTCATTCTGCAGGGCCTGGATGGACCTGTTTTTACTCAACCCAAATATATAACTATTCTGAAGGAAGGAGAACCCATTGGCACCAATGTAATATCAATAGAAGCAGCTAGCCCCAGAGGATCTGAAGCCCCAGTGGAGTACTACATTGTTTCAGTTCGTTGTGAAGAAAAAACTGTTGGGCGTCTCTTTACTATTGGACGACATACTGGCATAATTCAGACTGCAGCCATTCTGGACCGGGAGCAAGGAGCATGCCTCTATCTGGTGGATGTTTATGCCATAGAAAAATCAACTGCTTTTCCCAGAACCCAGAGAGCAGAGGTAATAATTTTGCAGTCATTTGTTAATTATTTGCTGATGTCATTTTTAGAAGGATCATTCTCTTTATATTGTCTTGCTATAATTATTTACCTTTATTATTTATTGCTAATTTTGCACATAGGAGCACATAAAAATGTTCTGTCACAAAAACTAACAAGGAATTACTTACAATTTAACTCTGATTCTGGTCAAAACCAAACATGAGACATTTTTTTTCACTTTATATTTCAAAACAATAATCTGTTTATATGAGTTAAGTCACTACACCAAACTGAACATTCTCAGTAAGGAAGCCTGTTAGAGGATTGGCAATTTCAGAATTAAATCCTTACTCCAAAATGCAGAACTTTTGCAGTAGTCAAAATTATATCATAGCTTTTTGTGGGGGAATGGCATTGGAGGATGGACTTAGGGCAGTATTAACTTTCACATCCTCAGCAGTCTTGGCAGTTTCTTACAGACAGTGACTAATTTTAATGTGCTGAGCCAAGTTTCAGAAGATTCCTGATTTCATCTGCCTTCACGTTGTAGACTCTTCTGCCTTTGGGTAATCCTTTCTCTTCCCTCTTCAACTGAAGCATGTAATGTGCTCTGAATGGTCAGAGATCAGAGGCTGTTTCTTGAGACACAACTGGATTGTTCAATGCAGTGGGAGGGGCACATGTTGTTCTGTCTGCTGGTGGATAAGAAATCCATGTTTCATAGCATATACCAAAAGCATTCCAGATTTGGCTTTCCCTGGGGTATATTTTAGACTACTACCTCCATGCATCATTGGCATGTTTTTATATTGAACTAATTCCAATGTTGTTTTGATAATCGACTTGCAATGATATAGGTATATTCTGGAAAGCTCTTGTTTGCCATTTTCTAAGGTCTTTCTCTCCCTCTCCATCTCCATTACCTCCCTCCAAAAAAAAAAAAAAAAACCTTCTAGTGTCCCTCGGCCAAAAACACAAAATATCAAATGTGGTTTGTGATATTTGGCAGTGGCCCATATACAACATGCTTGTGAAATTGAGGCTCATGTGTTTGCTTTCTTGCTTTCTTTTCTGTTTTGAGGATATAGGAGATCTTCTTCCTTTAAAATACTCATACATTACTATTATTTTGAATCTTCAGTGCTTCTATTTTTTTATAATAGCTAGCTATGTCTGCTCTACGAGGATATAATATTTTTGAGCAGAATTCAATTTGATTTTTACATCCACAGCTCTGAAGGGGCTTCTAGGCCAACCGTCCTTTTACCAAACTCTTATTATTTTAAGTTCTTAATGTAAGTCTTATATGTCGAACTATTTGGTTTACTTAGGCCATGATTTAAATGTAATTTTGTCATGATTTAGAGTTATCCCTCCCTCAAACACATCCCCTGTCTCTTTCTCCCTATTCTGGAAATAGTTTAGAGATTTCAGTCATTTGAAAATCATATGTTTATTGAAGGCAGGCAAGTAAGTCAATCCAAAATGTAGATGAATTTGCTAAAATGTAAATCAAATTGTTATTGGTTGTTTTGTTCAATACATTGCATTTTATTAGAACACTATGGAGAGTAAGGATGAATGTCTGCTGTTATTATTAGAAGATTTATGTTGTCATGTTATTTACTCATTATACATGAAACAACCTGCTTAGCTTGATTTATTAAATAGTCCTGGCATTATAGTAGGCATGGAATTAAAATAATAATTATAATTTTTTTTTAGTAATGGGAATGATATATGTGTTACTTTTTAAATCCCAAGTAACATCAATTTGAGAAGTTGTCATTCATAGTCACTGTACTCTATTCATTTAAAAATCTGGGGAGAATTCAATATGGTGATTTTCTTTAAAAAAAATGTTTGCTAGAGTATCTTTGGAGAACAAAAGTGCTGAAATTGTAAACCAAGTTTAAGTTTCCAAGCTCTTACCACTCTTAAAATTAAAAGCAAATGTGTTTCTCCAAAGAATATTGAAAGCAGTAGTTGAGAGCTAGAATTTCATATTATTATTGGTTGTATCTTTCAAGTATAAATAATGAAGTGCTGTTTTCCTTCTGCTCAAATACAATTAATTAACCCTGATTCTGCATAGTTATAAATTACCTCTGGTTGTTTGAGGTGATTTTTTTCCCCAAATGCAGACTCTGCTGCAATGCTTTTTTTTTTTTTTTTTTTTTTTAATGTATTCATGTACACTTAGAGGATTCTGGGTTGCTTATTCAGGTTTCTGGCCAGAGTCTTAGCTGATCACATTCCTTGGGCTAGCCCAGAGAGGGTCAGTGGGCAGAGGAGAAAAATTTCATCTGCCTTCTTTTTCTTGCTCTGACACTTGGGGCAGAGGGCTGAAGACTCTGGTTCTAATACTGCTCATTCCAGTGATTTGTCCAGTTGTATACTTTCACTTACCTTTTCTCTTGTATCTTAAAAGTTTGGTTTGATTAAGAGTATCTCTGAAGGGCAGCTTTTTGGTTATAGCGACATGGTTAATCCTTCTTTTATTGCACATGTTTGTAGTCTCAGAATTGCACCTGCAGTCTTGATTATGTCAGAATAGTTGCTGTTAAGTTTGTTCCATTTTTCTAGTTCAAGAAACTATATAGACACAAAAATACTCCAAAAGCGTTTTTCTTTTAACATGTCTTATATAGAAGCACACAATTTAGGAACTTGGTTGGATCTCATTAAGGTCAGGGGCTTTCTTTTACTGATCTTGGTTATCTCAGACAGAAACTATTAGGTTACCTGATGTATCCTAGGTGCTCAGTGCATGGTTATTTAATGAGATAATGGAAGAGCCAAGGGCAGAACAATATGTGTTCTTATTCCTCAGGAATAAATCAAGAGAATGACACTGGGAGAAATGGAGAGAGTAAATTTGACCTTGATTACTAATTGAACTGAGGGCATACAAATTATCTCCTATCAGAATTATCAGAAAACTTGAAGCAGGAAAGTGGAACTTCATGGTCTGTTATGGAGCTTGGGGTTTAAATAGGTGCAAGCACCGTGTGTACCCAGGTAGCCCTCAGGCTGCAGTTCTCAAATGTTTTGGTCTCAGGACCCTTTTACTTTCTTAAAAATGATCAAGGATACTAAGGAACTTTTTGGGCTTTTTTTTTTTTTTTAAAGATGAGTTTTATCTATCAATATTTACTTGATATTGTTATTATTGATGTTTAAGCATTCAAACTGAGGAAACAAATATTTATTGACTAATTCAATTAAAAACACATTAAACCCATAACATTTTAATTTTATTTATAAAAGAAGCCTCTATTTTCCAAAAATAAAAAAAATAAAAAAAATTTTAAAAAAGAGTGAAAAGAATGGCATTATTTTATATTTCTGAGTATCTTTGGTTAAGGTATATGAAAGGGATCATTCTTCACAAAGCTACTTAGAATTGGTTAAGGGTGGGACATTTTGATATCTTATTAAGATAATTGTCATTTTTTTTGATACTACACCAGAACTTGACAAGTCGCAATTTTGTAAAACTTGCAATGTGGGATTTGAAACAACTTCGGATTCCAACTGTTAATAGTCTTGTATATAAAAATATATTGGTCTCTCTAAATTTTTGAATGAATCTTTTACTTTTGCATAAGGACCTAGAAACACCATGTGCTGATCATTTTGAAAATATTGGTTAACTCAATTATGCAGATCTTCCTAGTGTAGACACATTTCTTTATATAATATTAAAATTCACATTTGATCATTTCATCAAGGATCTTATATTACAAGAAAGTCTTTGATGTAATGGGATTCTGAAGCATTTGGTGATGGATGGAAGTTTTCCAAAATTTGAATTTTCACTTGAAAGCTTGCATTTTATTATTAACAAAATAGATTGTTAGTTGTTTTCCTTGAAGAGTGAAGATTCCTTTGTTCATTAAAAAAAGAAAAATCTGCTAAATCCCCAAGTCTAAAAAAAAGACAGTTTCTCTGTCAGTTGTTCTTTCAAGTAAAAGTGGTAGTCCATTTAAAAAGTGGCTAGTTCAGCTTGCAACCCAAACAATTGCACACTTGCTTTTTGAGAAAACCACATTGCTTTTGGTACAGAGCAATGGTTATTCGTGCTCATTTTCTATTTTGTTGCTCAAAGTATTAAAAAGATATTGAGATTTTGGATCTAGATTTAATGAAATTAACATTTTTACTGATACTTCAACTGATTTTTTTACTTTGTAAGTGAAATTTTACTTTTATTTTACTTTTTATTTTACTTTTATTGTGAGTGTGTGGCAGTAAAGAATACAACTGCTAGTATAGTATGGAGCCACTACCTTGATTTGTGCAGTTTTACCCATAATTGCTTTTACAGCATTTAGTGCAAATGTCAACACAGTGACAAAGATTAATGATATTTTGCATTATTATTAAAATAGTTTTGACCTCCCATCCCTCCCTAATGCGTTCTTGGGGTGCCAGGAGTTCATGGACAGCAATGGAAGAACCACTGATGTAAGTACCAGTCAGCAAAAAAGCCACTAGGAATTATATGTTGAAAGTGTCTTCGGAACATGAGGTGAAGGGACTATGATTCATTAAATAGTAGAAAAGAGTAGAAATTAATTTATTCCACATTGAGGTCATTGTGATCTCCAAGAGAAATCATGGAGACATTTGTAAGATTATTCTGGAAAACAAGTTTAGAAGTTTTTCTTTCTTCCACAAGATTTAGAGTAATGATTAGTGTGCCTGAGATTAAATGTTTGCATATCTTGGTGTAGTATCTCTTAGGCAGAATATAGGTAAAAGAGCTGGGTGGGCACAAAACAATAAATACATAATTTAAAAAATATGTTGAGTATTTCTATGTTCAGTCATTGTGCTAAGTGCTTTTTAATCATTTTATCCTTGGAGCCCTACCCAACCCTAGTAATATCATTCCCATTTCACAGCTGTGGAAACTAAAGCTCACAGAGTTAAAATAACTTCCTCAAGTTCTTCTAGATAGCCAGGAAAAGCCCTGCAGACCTCTAAACTCCAGAATTTGTTCTCATAGCCCCTTTCCTTTAAAGTCAGAGCAATCTGTGGTCTTAGTTAAGAGAAAGGGTCTTTGCTCTGCAGATATGAGCATATATTGAGGCTTTTAAAAAATCTTGTTTCTATTTCCCCTATTTGTTGTTAAAATATCTTTAAAAAGTATAATGATATGTTGTCTGAACCAAAGGGAAAGAAGATTGTCATCTTCCTTAAATCAGAGCCATCAGCAGTTTGAAGTACATTCCTAGGGGTCAGTGCAGTGGTACGAGTGATATGTGGATGTGTTTTTGGAGAAGGAAAGAAGGGGGAGATTGTAGGAGAGGGAGACCCAGAGACAACGGAAGGGCAGGGGTAAATGTACTGCTTCTTTTAACCTACAACACTGTATAATTTGGAAGCAGTGTCAGAATTTTAGGAGGTTGAAAAATCCATTTCTGGGTTTTCAATGATAAATCTTCTTTTCCGAAGAAATAGATGGACTCAAATGGATGGATTGTGAAGATTACATTAAAGGAAGAAAAATATTTTATTGCTTGTTCTGCTTTTGATCTTTGCAGTGATTCTTAACAACAACAACAAACTACAGTTATTTTTCAATTTTGTTTTATCCCTTTTGGTATGTTTTTAAATTCATTAAGCAAAGTACTATGAAATTAAGGACTCTAAGTTTTGAATACCAGTACAAATCATGATTATTGCCCTGTACAGTATTATTGATGGCCAGTTAAACTCATGTTGCATATTTTATGTAAGTCTTCCAGATGCTTGTGTGACCATACTGTTATGGTGATAGATTTTCACAGACATAATTTATTTCCTGATGAATTTGTGTATGTTTCTTTTTTGCCTATTTTAATTCCTAATTATTTTATTCTTTTATTGTTCCACTGAGATTTCAGGAAAGTATTTTAGAAGTGCTTTTGAAAAATATTTATGTATTTAGCAATTCATGGGATCAATCTTTCATTGCTTTATCTGCAGCTTGCCCTCTATCATCATTAGAATGAAAAGCTGTCTGAGAGCCTCATTAGTTGTGATGGGCTGCTGTGTTAGTGAGTATAGAGGACTTCATAGACCCTGAGGTGGGTCCTCTAGTCTAAGAATTAATAAATCTAGAGCTCAGGTTTTTTCAATAGTCATGAATGTTGGTATAGTGCTCCAAATTAGGAGACTATGAGTAGAAATAGGAAAATAATGACTGGGAAATTATAGTGGCCAGGATTAATTTTAAAAGTTCCTTAAAGAGTCTTGAATATAGAGTAATATAAACATTCTCTAATGACTTTTGGTGTTAAGTAATCTGTGACAAGAACAGCCAACTTTAATAATTGTTAAATAAAGAGGAAAGATATGGGGAATGTAGGCAAGTAGATAAAAAATCTATTAAGACAAATGCTCTTTTAAAAATAAATACGTGCAACTAATTTTTACATATATACATATATGTATATAATTGTGTATATATAATATATAATTATAAATAATTTTACATGTGTGTAACTAATTATATATTTACATATATAATATATATACCTGTTATTCAAAGCCTGCTGACTTTTCCCTGATCTTCCTTCACTAAAACTAAATTGGATAATAAAGTCATGATGATGAAATATAATCCATTTGACAGGTGATTTGTATGTGGTAACGAAGAACTAACTATAGGAACACAGTCTTCTTCAATTTCCAGACATAAATCCATATTTAAGAAATGATCAGTGGGTAAAAGTCAAAGAATTAAATCGCTTTAAAGAAATGTTGAGAAGCATTTACAAACCATTCTTGACTGTTTGTGGCTGGAAGCAAGTGACATTATTGTTAATTATTTGGTATAGAAGATTTGACATTTTTGAGAAATATTTTATCATTAATATATTCAAACACATATAATTGCTTACATTATGTCAAGTACTGGTGAGCACTAAACATTGCCTTGTTTTCCCAATAATTCTGGAGGTAAGAATAGTCCCTCATCATTTGCCAGATGAAAATACTGAGGCTCAGAGAGGTTAAGTTTATGGTGCTAGCATCTGGTGGAAGTAGATTTCAAATCCAGTACTCTGATCACAGAGTCTGTGTGCTTAATCCCAATAGAATACTGACTAGTGCTACCTTTTATAAATATCTGAACTCTAGTAAGTGTACAATTTTTATTCAGCAAAAAAACTTTTTCCGCCAATTATACATGATCTATCTTCAGCCATTCTCTTATTAACCATCTAATAGTTTAGAAGGTTAGGTCAAAAATCTTGGAGTCATCTTTGAATTTCCTTCTACCACTGTGTATATTCTGTCAGCTAGTCTTGTTGCTTTTCCTTTCAAAACTAATCCAAAACTAATTCTTACTTATCATATTCACTGTTTCCTTCACTGTTACCACCAAGCTCTGAGACATCATCATCCTTCCCTTGGATTATTAACAACATCCCGTTATTGGACTCTGACATCCTTTTCTACTAGTCTTCTTCCTTGCTCTCGATGCTTTGCTCATACTGGCTTCTTGTTATTCTTAGAACATGCAAGACAAACATCTGACATAGGGCTTTTGCTCCTGCTCTTTAATTTAGACATCTATTTTAATAATTTCCTCTCAAGCTTCAAGTATTTGCTCATATCTGACATTCTTCATCAGGCTTAATCTTTCTTTACTATCTTATTTATTTTTGTAACCATCTCCTCATCTTGTCTGATTCCCATTGCCCACTGCAATTTTTCGTGGTTCCCCCCACAGTATTTATCAATTTCACCAGCTTTTCTCTGTCTCCCTATACGTTAAATGTTTCAACACCCCTGGAATCAGTACCTGTAACAACTTCTTTTCCAATCTCTACTCATTTCCTTGAGGAGAACAACCAAATCTCATAAATTTAAGTAACAATATATATACACTATATTAGGTATTTGTACATGTGTATGTATGTGTGTGTGTGTATCTGTCTTCCTCCCATTAGACTGAAGTTCAGTGAGGTCAGGTATATTTATCTGCTGTGTTCACTGATATATCTCATATCAGATACTAAAACATTACTTGTCTCATAGTAGGACCCAGATAAATTTTTATTGAATGAATAAATGAATAAGCAATTGAATTGGCTTCCCTTTTTCTGTCCTTAACTCTTCCCATTTTTACTTTAGTCTAAATATAGCAGCCAGAGTGATCTTTTAGAATGCAAGCCAGATCATTTCATTTATTTGCTCAAAACCCCAGGCTTCCTATTTCACTCACAGTAAAAGCCAAATCCTTACAAGGAACCAAAAGGCCCTGTGTGACCTGCTCTTATTTGTCACTTCTCTGACCTCTTTTCTTCTTTGCTTCCCCTTTCTCAGCTTGCTTTCTAGCCACAATAAAGTCTCCAGGCGTCTTGCCTCAAGATCTTTGTGCTTGCCTGGCTTTCTCCTTTGACTAGTCACTTCTTCACTTCCTTCACATCTTTTCTCAAAGTCACCTTGCAAATGCCCTCTTCTCCCAAACCTTCCTTTTCCTTCTTTTCATTTCTCCTTAGTCCTTCTCGTAACTCATACGTTACTTCTTTATTTTGTTTATGGTCTGTCTCTCATGCTAGAATATATGTTCCATGACTCATTTTTTCATATCTCAAGCCAAATGTGAGTACTTCTTCTGAAATTAGTGAGGCTAGTTAATTAGCCAAGGAATGATTTTACTTGATACAATGACAGGGCTACAGATCTTGGTTGGCTAAGAAACTTGTAATTCAATCTCCACCAATCTTTAGTGTCTGAAGAACAGTGGGGTCACAGTGCTTAAAAGTACTCAGTAAATTTTGTTAGGTCCCTTCTATTTTTCAAAGTACATATATGCATAGAACTATTAACATTAAACCAATTTTTAAAAATGTTTTAGAATGTTATTCTTCATTTTTCTTGATTTTTCCTGACAAGTCTCTGAGGAAACATGCTGGGCATTTTTATCGTCATCTAAAATAAAAGGCACAGAGAGATCCACAACTTGTGTGAAGTCACAAACCTGGACTAGCATCCAGGTTTTTCTGACCTTATTCAACCACACTGTCCAGGCTTTGTGAGTTATGATTATTTATCCATCCATCATTTTATTGTTGTTGACGTAATTCAGTAATAGTTTCAGTCCCTCAAGGAAGTTATTTATTAATTCTGAAACTTTGTTGAAATTCTTAGTGGCTCACTTAGAAAAGCAAATTAGAATATAAGATTATTCAGAGTCTGTTACATTTTGAAAACTTATCTCTGATTTAGAAGGAGAATGTTCATCTCTCAATTTTCAGTGGTGGTTGTAAAATATTAACTATCATGTAACCGTGTTTATCTGTGAACCTATTTTTATAATATTTTTGTTAATTTAATGCAATTCTCTAAATTGAAATCAAATTGGTGTGTCCCATCTAGGAAAGGTAAAACAACAGTTTCTTCTAAAATACTTCAGATTTAACAAAACAAAAATCCTGGTAACTCAATGAGGGTGATCTAGTTTATAATTAAAACATTTCCTTGAAAAGAAATATATTTTATTAGTTTCTAAGAATTTCAAAATAAGTAAACATCCAAAGAAGGTGGGCTTTGCTCTTTTCTTGGTATACCATTCTAAAATATATAACTTATTGCTCATCAGCCAAAACAATTACTAATTATATTAGTTTATACAGCAACTTCATTCTACAATGAATTTGAAGCAGCTTACAAAAGTATATCTACAACACAAGGACAGAATAGTTAAATGAATATATAGGAAGTTAAATTAGTGTAATGAAAAAAAATTTCTGGAATATATGGTTAGCATGGAGAAATGTATAACTAAGGAAGGTAGTCTGTAGATTATATTAAGCTTTCTAAAAGTCAAATAAAGGAGAGAAATAAGATCATGCATGGAAGTCAAAGGGTCCAAAGACTAAACAAAGCCATATAGATACACATAAGAAAGTTAACATAAGAGCAGAAATACAGATTTTCAAAACAGAGCTGTAAAATGAATTTATCCCACAGATACTCAAAGAGAGATTGTATTGTAAAGTGATGGATTTGTCAATGGCACCCTCATTAGTTCAGTGATAGACTTTCAGCATCTCTTTATTTGACGTCTTTAATGTGAGTTTACAGCAAATTGTAAAAGTGCAATTCAGGCAAATTATTTATTTATGAACCAGAAGAGATTCCCTGTTGGTAAAGTGCTTTTTGTTTAGTCTAATTTCGTGGAGTGGATTAATATTTTATAATCACACAAATAATGTTCCTATTGGGGTTTTCACATTAGCATATCTGCAGCATGTGCAGAGTAAACCTGACTATAGGGATTTTGAGTAATAGTTTAGCTTAATCCAAGATGAGACTTTACTTGAATTTTTATAAAGCTATATTGCAATAGACTAAAATACTTGAACGAAATCTTTAATTTAGATTGTGAGCATTACTGGGGAATTGAATAAATTATCCTGTGAGATAACAGATTTCAATATTGAAATTATTGATATTTCAAATGTGATATATTCTCAAATATTAAAAAATATAAAAGAATAATAGCACATACAATTTTACTCTTCCCATGACAGAGTCACTAATCTCCTGAGGCCAGTAAGATAATAAACCTGCCTTGTGTAAAGGACAGAGTACTAGCATACTAGGATGGGATGGGGAGTCCAGTTTTAAATCCAGAGCAGTCATTTGCCCCTCATTTTCACATCATAAGCTGAAACAATAGTGTTTAAATTGTTCACTCGCATGACACACTGAGTTGGTGGTGGCATCCCAATTAAAATTCATTAATTTCAAATCTGTATTCAGTGTTGGTTCCAATCCAGCACTGGCCTAGAGATGTGGGGAGAGGCTAAAGGAGGCTGCAGCTTCCTCATAATATCCATCTCCACCATCATCCCCCCAAGGACATCCCAAATAAATATGGTCTTTACATTGAAATATTTTTTTTCTCTGTAAACATGATTTCAAGATGAATCCTTTGGGCCCCTGCCTCTTGCTGTTTCCCACATGCCTCCTCATCTGTCCCCCCCTTGCAAATCTCCTTCTAAACCAGTGAGATTGCTATCCTGAAAACCCTCCTTTACAGAAATTCCGGAACCATGAAAGAATATTGCCTCCCACTTACATTGTGCCCCTTCAAAATCCTTTATAAAGTCCTGAGAAATTTATTTCCTATCAGGTGCTGCATCATTTAACCTTTTAAGCATGTTATGTCTTCAAATTAAAAAAAAAATTAATTGTTGTGTTACATTGACTTATTTTTCATTTATAATGCTGGACAGTCCCAATATAAGTTTTGCTTAAAATCAGATGTATATATTTTTTATTACTTTTATAATAATTTAAATTTTGTTTATGTTAAACTGCTCCTAGTGGCACATTTGGAACAATTCAGAATAATTAAATGTTGTTTGAAATGATTTTATTGCTTTGCAGCGGAATTTTTCTTCTGCAGTAGCCACATACATGGTAGTCCTTTTTTTGGCTGCAAAAAGTTGACCCATGATCTATTTTTTAAGATAGTACATTCAATTCCCCACTAAGAAATTAAAATACTAATTAATTTGAATGACTATATGGGACAAAACAGGCTGTGTTGCAATGCCAATTTAATATTTTATTACTTTGCATAATAAAATATGAAAAATTACTTATCCATTGAGTTTGTAATTAATAACAAGAAATGAACCTTTAGTATTTCAAGTCCAGAGCCTGGCTGATTTAGACCACTTGACCCCTGCCTTGTTGGAAAATGAAGGCAGTGGGAGTGACATTTTTCTTCTTTGGAGAAGATGGTTTTGGATGGGAGGGACAACATGAGCTTGCCAAAATACCCCGGTCATACTGAACACAGATGGTTGTAGCTGATAAAGGTGTCTATTATTGTTTTTTCTTCTCAGCACTTAGTGTGTCAGTAGGTTTATGCTTACATGAAGAATTTTGCTGCTCAGCAACTAAGGGAAAAACACACTCAGACGATCCGTTTTTGTTAATGACAAAAAAAAAAAAGAAGATATTGGTAGATGGTAGATGGGTAGGGGGCAGGGTGCTGAAGTGATGGTGTTGCTACTGAGCAGTATTATGTGAGCAGGGATGGATTTCCAAGGAAGAGGTGCTTGCTTCATGTGTGTAAAATGAAATAGATTTACCTCTTGGATTATAGATTTACCTCTTGGATTGTCTCCACCTACTGCTTCTAATACTATTTGAACTAAGTGACCTAATTAAATGCATTATATTCGTAAAATAATTTGTCACACACAGGATAGAGTGAAAATTTGAAGAAGCAAACCTATGATTTAAATTTCATATTTCATTTAACTTTAATACTTCCCAGGTTTAATATTTAAACCTCTATTCTAGGATTTAATACCTATTTCATTTATGGAAGGAGTTCTAAGTTGTCCTTAATAAGGAGTATGGCCTATCGTGCATGCTGAAGCAGTAAAATAAATATAAGACTGAAAATCAGGATAGTTTTGTTCAAATTCTAACTCAATCCTTTCATGCTCTGTGACATGGAGGAAGAAACAAAACTTCTCTGAGCCACAGTGACTTCATCCTCTAAAGAGAGAGAATATTAACCACTAACCTAATTAATTGTGAGGAAAATACCCAGTGAGCATAGCAGTGCATATTTTCCTAAAGAATTTTGTGGTTTACTTTTGTTGATGCTACTCTTAGTTATTTACTTCTTGTGTGGTCCAGACAGCAATGATTTAGAAAAATGTAATCAGCTACTGGGCATGTAAATAGCTACTGTTCAAATTAGAATTGTGATGACACTTCTGATTACACTACAGAAATGGGAAAACAAAAATCATACTAAAAAAATCCTATATCCTGTTTTAACTGAAAATATTAAGGAAGTGCATTGAAAATTACTGTAGTAATTTTCTTCATTATACTATGTCAGGAAGAAAAATAGTTTTAAAATATCAGTGACTAGTTGATATTTTAGGCTGAAAGATACTACTAAACAAAGAAAGGTTATTAAATAAGAAAGGGAAATGAGTGTAGATTCAAAAATATCAATTTTGTATACAATATACTTTAAGAAAATAACAGGGCTTTATTTTATTTTAGTATAACACAAGGCTAGATGGTCATCCAATTTATAGATTGTTGGATAAGCATGTCAAATACTGAAGTCATTTTAAAAATATAAGCAGCCTACCTAGGAAAATAAATGAAAATAAAAAGTTTTTGGAAGATAAGGTAAATAATTTGTTAACAAGTATACCAGAAAATTGGCTTCAGATAGTATTTAGCCTCTAAGACTTGTATTTCAATTTAATTGTGTATTTGAAACATTTAAAAGAGACAGAACTTTCATCACCTAATGTGTGATTATTATGTTTTATTTCTTAGAAAACTTATCTTAAAACTTTCTATTCTACTTGTGCTTTTCTTAGTAAATGCTCTAATGGAGGCAATAAAATAAGGTTCTACACAGCAAATGGACACAGAACAGACAACGGGCGGGGTGGGGGGAGGGGAGAGAAATAAATTTTAAAAAATAAGGTTCTGTTCTTTTAATGTCTTTACATTGTTATCAAGACACTTATATAGGAAAAACTAAAAATGTATTATGATTATGAAGACAAATGAATTTAAGCAGAACTGGTATGATAGGAGGAAACTAGTTTTTGTTGATTTCCAACTTAAGTACCATATACTGTACTACATACTTAGGAATATTTAATTCTCTCAATAATTCTATAAGGTAAGTAATTGTAAAATTTCCATTTTAAAGTTGGCCTATTAGATACGATGGTTATTTTGGAAAATTTAGTTTGTGGTAGGGCTATGTTTGAGTTTGGTGTGATTCTTTCTTCTTTCTACCATACTTCAATACTCTTTACTTTTTATAAGCCAAAGACTGATGAAGTAATAGAGGTTAGAGATAAAAGGAAAAATGCACACATATAAAAGAAAGTATTTCCTTGAAAAGTGCTTGACCTATATTACAATCAATTTTACTTTTTTGACTCATAGTGAATGTTCACATTTTTTAACAACTAGAAAATATAATTGAACAATATTTTTTGAAAGAGTTAGTAACCTTTCTTCAATCAGTAATCACATTAAATTAACCATTAACCAACAACATTAACAGAAACATGCTTAGAAAATACAGAAATTTTATATTTGCTAGAGTTGACTATATAATGAACTATAATGAATTAGATAATATTAAAATAAGTTTTGAAAAGGGCATCTCTATCATTGCATTGACATAGCTAAACATTTCCATTTCTCCTAATTAAATACTTAAAATAGATTACTTTATATTCACTTTCAATGATGACTTTGGGAGAATGAGAAAATAGAATGTTTAAATTTAACTTGATAACTCATAATTAGTATGAATTTAATAATGGAAGAAGGAATTATGTGTCACCTACACTTATAAACTACATTTACATGTTACAATACAGTTACAACACAGCACATATTTATATGCAGGTTGTTTACATTAGTGTTATGGCATGTAAAATTCCCTTCCTAGAGAGCAGGTGGTAAGGAAAAAAAAGTTAAATTCAAATCTAGGAAACCACGGGAGAGAAATAAAACTTCATTTTTAGGAAGGCTGCTTGGTGCACTGGAAAGAGCAATAACTTTTAATTTAGAGAGACTTGAGTTCAAATCAGGACTTTGGGGGAGTTGTCTAATATCTCAGAGTATCAGTTACCTCTTTTTTGAAATGTTTCAGAGAGCTGCTTATAAATAAATGCACCTAGGATCTTCATGGAAAATAAATATTAGTTCAGTTCTTTCCCATCTTTCCATTTGCAGAGATAATAATTTTGTTCTTTGATGATCAGGCAAGATAACAAGGATACATTATTGAAAACTGTATAAATGACATCTTAGCATTTTACTACTGTCTTTAGGTGAGGACAAATTTGAGAGTTTCTAAGGGTGTTTCCCGATAGGGAATTAAATCTACTTAAGAATTCTAGCTTTCTTCTAAATTGCCAAATGACATGGAAACAATAGGGATGAAACCTTTTTCGTGTCTATTTGCCTTGTGTTTTTTCACCTTGCTAAAATCTTGGTCCTGAGACTTATCATGCAGGCATTGCCAAGGGTTTCAAAATTAGAAAGAACAGCTGCTATTTCCTTGTTATTTTTTTATTGTGAATAATTTATTTTCCTGTGTATTGCCTCCCATCCTCATTGTTCACTCCAATATTCAAAATGCCAGACACAGTGTTGAGTACTGGGTATTTTCAAATTTGAGTAGTCCAGATCCATGCCCTCAAGAGGCCAATAGTCTAATAGAAAGACAAACATCACATAAACCATCACCTCAGGATTGAAAAGATTGCTATGATTTTAAAAAGGTGCTTATATTGTACATAGGAAAGGAATCGGAGGAATTTCCACCAGTCAGATTATTGTAACAAGTTAAATTATCTACTTGCTTAAGCATTTATTTTTTGTAAGTAATGAGTTTTTATATTTTAGACTATTTAAAGTGAAATCGTTTTCTTGGTCTGTAAAACAATACTAACATTTACACTTTTCCTGGTATTAAAATATTTGATACTGAAATATCACTATGTAATCAAATAGAGTATGATTTAAAGCTTTGCCCAATAGTTAACTCTAGTGCACCTTGGTTCAAGGCTGCTTTCAGAAACTTTCTGCCTTCCTTTTCCTTCCTGTTTGAACACAGGTCCATTGGTCCATTCTTCACTGCTAGCAGCTCTGTCTTTAAAAGGTTCCTTTGCCTTAAGATGCCTTGATGCATGTTTATATTTGATAACATGTTTGTGCATTTTGGTCAGGGACTGTATGTAATCATCTGTCTTCAATATTATTTCTATCTCTAGGAATAGCTATTAAACAATCAAATAACTGTTTAATAATTTTTGAATAATAATAGAAACCACCCCTAAAACAATGCAAACTAACATTAAGAACAAAGTATATGCTTATTTAGTTCAAAGTTCAAAACAATGCTATGGAATAAATATTGTTGTTATTACCATCTAACAAATGAGAAAACCAAGACTTAAGAAGGGATAAATTTATCCCATTTTTTTCCCTATAGTTAGAATGATATAAAATCAGGATTTAAGCCCTGGCTTTAACTCCAAAACTCATCCTTAACTATAGCACATTCTGTGTGTAATTTCTGATAAAGATATAGGTTTGGAAAATGTGTATGTATATGATACATATTTGTATAATTTTATATGTGCACAAAGGATAGATGGTTTTAAAAATTCACATCAAGTCCTTTTTGGCATTTATTTATAATAAATAGTTTGAATATAGAAGTAGAAATTTTAGCAAATGAATCTGGAAAATATTCTTTAAAATATTACTGACTCATATTATGAGAATTTAAGAACTTATTGTCTTCCACTTATTTTTTTTTGGAAGGACTTTCATCATTTGTAATTGGTAGATATTCAATTTAAGCAAAATTTAAACTTAAATATTTCAGTTTTCATATGGTAATATATTGTAGTTTGTTTTCATAAGTTAATGTACTTAATTCTTTATGCAGATGCATATTTAAAATGCAGATTATTTTTCAGAATATTTAAGGAATGTCCCTGGAACAAGAAATTTTAAAGAGTCCCTGAAGTGATTCTGATGCAATTGGCTCATGGACCACATTGTAAGGAAACACTCTTCTTTAATAGGCTGGGTTTAAATAGAAAATTAATAACACATTTGAAAATTTGGACACACATCTCTGAAGTAGAATATGTGAGGGTCAACACAATTGATAGTTACCTTTTCTAATTGTTACAGTACTATAACAATTTGGTATCAGTTGACAAGCTATTGAAAGTATCTGTAGCAATTAGTGACATAGTAAAATGTAGAAGTCCAATTTAAAAAAATGTACACTGTCCAATTAAAAAAATGTACACTGTCCTGTTTACTGATTAACTTAGCTCTTATATATGCATTATATAAAATATATATTATTTATTTATATTATTTCAGAATCATTTCACTGCCTTCCTTGAAATTACATTTAAAAGGATGTTTTCTTTCTTTCTACATTTATCATATACATAGAAAGAAGGTAATAGATTTTTGTTAATGTAAGTCACATATTTCCCCTATAATTTTTTTTTGTACTGCACATTTTAAATTATTAAAGCAACTTAGGAACATCAATATTTCAGAAAAGTGTACAAGAATAAAGAACAATAAAAAAGGCTATGAAGTGTATAGAGTACAAGAGATGACTTTATGAGTTATCCCTAAGGTAGTATATTTAAAAGGAGTTAAAATAAGGATTTTTGCTTGGAATGGAATTCATAAGATGTTTAAAAAAGAATGTATGAGAGGGCCTGAGACCGTGGGTATGTAAGACTTTATGCTAATTCTAGGGTTTTATATGTCACAGTAAATGATATATTAGAGCTTCTACTGACCTAAGTCCCTGAATTTTCATATTGTAATGATTGTCCATATTGTTTTCTACAGTTGAAGAATTACTATTATTATAGAGTTTCAAAATGTTTTCTATTTCTGAAGTTGTCTTAGAAGTGAAATCATGGGAGCTACGGTAATGTCCACTCATGAGAAACTTGATCAATGATGAATAGTACATTTTTCAGTTGTTGGGATTCATCATGTGCTCAATATATTTTTTTAAAGTTCATTGATATCGTATTGTGCAATGTCTTTTAAAAAAGCATTTTATATTTATAAATAAGAATATTTTTACCTTCAGCATTCAAGATAAAATCAGTAACTATAAATATAACATTCTAGATTTAATAGAGTAAGAGAAAACTTCTAAAAATTGTAATTTAACATAATTGAAACACATGCCTAGTCATCTGGAGCTATGTGCATAATATAAAGACATTTGGCATTTTAAATAAAGGATTTTGAATTAAATCAGATTTCTTTTGTGTCTTCCAAAAGCATTGATTGATTGAGAATGTGTGTGGCTTTCCATCATATATAAAAGATTAATGATTGCCTAAATGTCTTTTCTTTTCTTCTTTTAATAAAATGTATACATACACCTAAACAAAATGAAGCCTTTGAGGGTCAGTGAACCTAGGTGACAGTAAATAGCCCCAAGTGTTTTGGTTCCACAATTCATCACATGATTCAAAATTTACATTTTTCCAAAGTTTAATGTGATACTTGGGATTATTGAATATTTGTTGGGTGAAGGCAGGAAGGAAGGAAGGAAGGAGGGAGGGAGGGAGGGAAGGACTGATTGAACAAATGAATGAATGAATTTGTGATGTTCTGAATAGTACATATTTGTGTGTTTTATGATATACATTAAAGTTACATGGATTATAGTTAACAGGAATGTTGTAATATTCTTGTATCAGTGTTAAAGAAAGTACTAGAGCAATGCTAAGGGTCAATAATGTATGGTTTTGTGTGTTTTTTTCCTCTATTGGCCTAAGGATCACATTCTAAAATTTACTGAGGCAATGACAGTACAACTCTCAGGTGAAACTGATGGCCACTGAGTGTACACCTTGGGTGGAGTGTATAAGGCATGCAACTGTGTAATACAGTGAACCATGTAGGGGATGATGGACTGTGGTGAACATACAATATGAGAGCATTCTCTCCTGAACCATAACAAAGACCAATACTAATATGTGCTGTTAATAATACAGTAGTTTATGGAAAAATTCCCCAAATGTAAGCTATGGATCATAGTTGGCAATAATATTTTAAAGATGTTCTTTCATAATTTGTAAGAAATGTGCCACAACAATTCAAGGTGTTGACAGTGGAGTGATGTGTGGGAATTCTACAAGTAATGTATGATTTTTTGTAAAGTCACAGTTGTGTTTATAAAATGTAATCTAAATCAATTCTAATTTGTGATTTCAAAATTCTGAAAAAAAACAACATATTTGCTGATGTTGAATTAAGCAGATGTTATATTACTAATTTGAAATAATTAAAAAAATATTTTGGAGAGTAGAAGTTTTTGTTAAGTTCAAATAATTCTAAATGTTTTGCTGCAAGTGATTAGAAAATATTCCATGATGTGAAATATGAACTTGCTATTGTTATTATTATAATAATTATTGGTATTTTAATTTTTCAATATAAACTATTTTTTTTGAGATAACATTATATAACTAAAATTGTACATTTAATATATTTGCCAAAATAAAAAAATAGAGTTAATTCTTCAGTGGACTATTTTTATGTAAAACATTCATGCAGAGTGATCACTAGGGAAATACACTATTATTTCTTCCCCAGGACACATGATAATCTCCATAGCCAAACAAATTATTTGTTTTATTTATACCTACATGCATATATTTTTATTTATATCTATATCTATATCAGGGCAAAAGAATATCAGCAATGAAAAAAAAAATTTAATGACCAACAATAAAACTCTGAAAACCCAATGTGAAAATGATTGAATTTAAACTATTAGCTCTTTATTGCCTAATAAGAGCTCCCTTTCCGTAACTGATATTTACATATTCCTAATAAAAAATAAAACCGCATATTTCAGAAATACCTTGTTGCATGTGCATAAACTGTCTTATAAAGTTTAAAATTATTAAATGTAGTTTATCATATGAAAAACATCAATAGATTCACCAGTAATTATAATTGTAGTTCAATATTTTAGTTATATTGATTATCATTCTATCATTCTTAAAAGAATATGAGAATCCTGAGTTCCTTTTTTATTATATTTGTATTGGAAATACATTGATCTGGTGCAAAATATATAATTAAAATTATCTTAAATATAAATAATTTTAAAAATATTAATTGAGTCCTACCTAGAGCAAATGCATTTTAAGAGTAAGCATCCAATCAAAATAATATTTAGAGAATTTATTAAATTATAACCTAATATATATGTTTTGTAACTTTGCAATGTGCTGCAGGTTTCAAAGTAAATATAGCTAAATTTAAAACAACAAAGTAAAATTGGATTTTTAACATTGAGAACATGCAGGATGTGTATCATATATATTCAGAACAGAATTTTTAATTTGAGCTTATAACTTTTTATGTGCAAAAGGGTCTTCTTCTTTTTTAACATTAAAGTAAGAATCCAGGTTTCTGTGTTTTTACTTTTTATGACTTGTGTTATATTTCTGGCTGCTAAATTTCATCTGTCTCCATTAGATTTTAAAAATGTCCTCAGTATGACTGAATGATGACCGTATTATCTTTTTGGTGTTTCTGCTTCCTGTATCAGGCAATATATTTTAATCTGTAGTATAAATCTTTTCCTTATGCTTGCACAATATTTCTTTTCCTAAGAAATCTATTTAGACTGCTGCAACAAGTAGCAAGGGCAATGTCCAAGATTTGTAAGTTAAATTGTTTCACTATTATACACACAGGCATTCATTTATTTCCCATTCATTCAACAGCTGTGATGAGTTCTCTTATAATAACTTATATTCTGTTCATATTTTAAATTCAATAATCACAAGTTTGCCACTATGTTTTATTTTAAATTGGACTTTAATTTGTTTCCTAATATTGTATTATTAATATTCTTAATAATTTTCTCTTAGACTTTTAAATATAATTTTTATTTCTGTTTGAATATTGAATATTTAATATTTGAGGAACTTCACTGCTAAGAAAATAATTTAAAAATATATTGACCTTGCTCTGACAGAAAATCTATTATAAGAAGAGATTTTCTTTTCTAAGAAGATGTATGATCTATCTTAGAAAAGAAAATCTCATCTATATATATATATTTATGGTGGACTAAAAGAAATAGATAAAAAATTGTGGGAAGCAACACAAAAAAAGTTAGTTAACTATGTTATTCATTAGGTTAATTTGAAAGAATTTCATGAAGAAAAGTGTCTTCTTGGATTTACATTAATTGCTAAACAAAATGAACAGAGAGAAAACACAATACATTCATGCCTCAACGATAATGTAACATTGAATTACAGTTCCTTGCATTTCTAACTGTCCCATCCACCTGAGCAGGACTTCATTATGCCTGCTTTATCTCACCATTTCTGGGTCTTCGTTGTCTGAAGTGGTGCCTGTGACATGGCAAGGCTCAGTAAATGTTGGAGGAAGGGATGCATTGAAGTTGATTGTATGAATGAACGGGTTTTGCTCCTTTGTTTTTAATTGTCATTTTCAGATTATTTCCCTCTTAATCCTTTAGAAGATAAATGTATAATTCTGCCTCAGTGTCAATTGCTAATATAAAGAAAACATGTTTGTTTAATGTTCTCTAGTACTTTCTTTTACATATTGTAGGCAATTAACAAGTGTTTGTGTAATTGGTGGATTGGATGAATGTAGTGTCCTCTGGAGGGAAGAGTGATATAGCAGGGCACTCTCCTGCTTGTTCACCACAGTGTCTTTTAAATTCATGAACAATGAAAATAAAATTGCTGTACTAGAAAAATAGTGGGCAGTTAGCAATGTGGTAAATTTGCTTTTTCTGTGCTTTCGGTTTGGGGACTTTACATCTGAAATGTCACCAGTGTACTTCAGTTTATTCCCTTATTAACCTCTTATTTAAGGTCACAGAGAAATGCCTAAAGACCTCTTAGGAGACATTGAAAAATGAAAGGGAAAAGTAGTGATAATGATATATCTTTTGTTCCTTTTAGAAAATTTTTTATTTTTCTTTGAGATTGCGTTTTTATCATCATTTAAAGTTAGCTACTCTTATAAATTACCTTTGATACCGCAACAAGAAAAATGATACCTACATGATGTTGTTTTTCCTTGATTTTCTTATTAGCAGAGGAAAGCACAACTATTTTTTCCTTATCTCTGGAGTCTATAGCCAGAGTATAGTAGCACTTAATGATTTTTCTTCAATCTAAATATTGCTCTGGTGTGCATTAATGTACTTTGATTTGCATTTGCATGTTGGAATTTCTTTTGGGTTTATAGTTTAATTAGATTGAATTCAAAGTTTTTAGGGTTGCAGTTTACATAAATTTCCTTTGTAGCTATAGCGGGGGTTACATATTTATCCTTAATGTGGTATATTACCACATCTATATTTTAAGGGAATATATACATTCAATACTTTAAATATTAACCAAACAGATTTTCCAACTTCCCAGCCAGAGTAGTGTCACAGTTCAGCCAAGCCATCGTTATCTGTGTGAGATTAATCTTTCAGAAAAGGCAATGACGGTTTTCTTATTTAATTTGCTTTCAACAAGACTCCTTAAAAAAAAAATTAGGTAATGCTCTTAGAAGCTCATTAGACTTTGAAGGTTATTCACTTTGTTAGTCCAAACACTAAAACAGTGTCTTTTAACTCTGATTAGTGACACTTTAATAAAGTCATTTGAAGTTCAGTGGACTGAAGTTTCCAACTTATCTGATGTTTCTATGGTCACAGCAAAGCAACCTGTATTGAAGCTTGTATACAATCTTTTAAATGCAAATCTTGAAAAACTGTGTAATATTGAATATCTGACTTTAACGCTTACTGAAGAAAGTGAGGGATTAAAATAAAAGTGTTAACAGTGTTTTCCTTTACTGCTTTGCAAGTTGGGGTACAGTAAGAGTGGGAAATAGAAGAGTTGCCACTTGACTAAACATGGGTCTTTATGGATAAAAAGTTTGCAGATAAAACTTTTATGGCTGTCTTCGTTGTCATCATCGTCTTCTTCTTCTTCTTCTTCTTCTTCTTCTTCTTCTTCTTCTTCTTCTTCTTCTTCTTCTTCTTCTTCTTCTTCGTTTGACAAACCAATGAGCACAAAATCTCATTTTCTTCCAGATGACCAGATAATATGGATAATGGAAACTATTGAATTGAAAATTTCTTAGCCTATAGATCTCTGAAATTTTTTCAGAAAAAATAAAGGAAGAGTATGTCTAATTAGCTATAATTAAATCATGCATGGTAAACTAACTTTGGAGGAATTAATGCATTTTGTATTGGATTGCAACTTGAGTGAACATTTACAACACATGAGAATGGAAAGGATGAAAAATTATGGTTGTCCTTTGGTTCACATGAAGCTAGGGAGGCAGGTCATTGACTTGATTTCATGGGAAGACTTACTCTAGCTTGCTCGCATATGCAGAGGCTGAGCAACCTGGTATTGACAGCCACAGTTTGGGAGGGGAACTTGCAGCAGCATTGTGCCATGGTTTGTTGAGGAAAAACAAGGGAAGATTTAAACAAAGCTTTGAATAGAAACAGTAGGCCTTGTGTCTAGAGGCAGACTGACTTTTCCTTTTTATTGCTTCATGAAAGTATTACCCTTTGTGCTAAATAAGGTCTAACCTATGGTGGAAGAAATGTTTAAGTTACCATTCAGTGACTCTGGGAGTGGAAATAAGGTGGATCAGTTGACTGCAAATCTCATGTGAAAGCATGAGTCTGAGAGGTAGACTCAGTGTTAGTCAAGGTACAAATGCTCAGACATACTATTTAGGCTTGTTTTTCCAAAACCAAGTGAATAGTTTTTGATTTTATATATCTTAATATCAGAGAATTTGGGTATTTGTGTATACTCAATCACATAGGAAAATAGGACTCAGCATTTAGTTATTGCCTAAGTGAAGTTTTAAAACGCTGTTTTGTTTTTTTTTTCTTTTTTAAATCAATTTAGTTAATCCATGGATGTTTTTAATGAATTAATTGTATGGAAACCCAACAGAAATTTTACATTTAGGCAGTATTTGATATGAAGAATAGGAATATGTTCATTGGGATCTAATAAATGCTTATAAAATTGGGTTGTGTTTAACAACTGAGAATATCAACAATTTATGACAACATAGTGAAAAAACTAGTGTTAACAGCGAATATAGAACTTTGTTTCAATTTAATGAATGGTAACATATATTGTGCAATGACAGAAATGAATATATACTTTTAATGAAGCAGTTTTCTGAAACTGATAAAAGAGTCTATTATTCAGGTTTTTTTGAGTGGTATCTTGCGAGGAGAACTGATAGGATATGCTTTACTTCTGAGTCCTATTGCTTTAATTAAACATTAAATGCAAATAAATTTTTAATCATATAAACTATATATTATATACATACATTATACATATAACATATAGTATATGTTATATGTATATTTGAGTCATATGAACTAAACTACATATTTATATGTTTTATAAAGATACATATAGATACATAGATTGATCAAATAATGGCATTAATTAGAAATGATACAGCAAAGGTAAAAGAAGAAAGATAAGGGAAGCAAGTTTAGAATATTCATAAATATTTTTATTATTGAAAGTAAATGTCATTAATACTTCCACTGGGAAAAATAGTCATTTTTCTAGGACCACCTCTCTTTTATCAGTAATTCTTTCAGTTTGTTGACATTTCAAGAGATACTGCTAACTTAACTAAAAATATTAATTTTATAGAAGAATTTACTAGTTTATTTTAATATATATTTGATATACAATATTTAGATATTATACATCAAAAATATATAGCATGAATATACATCAAAAGAGTACTAATAAGAAATTATAATTTGTGAGCATGCTCACTTTGTTTTTTCTCCATTGGAGATTGAATCCATTGTTTGCCAGCTTAAAATAATTATATATACATATTTTAAATCCATATAGCTTACTTAAAATGCCAAGGTGATTCTAATATATAAGTTGTAAAATTTGAAAACACACAAAACTTTATAATCATTGAAGCTCTGTGATAGATGATTGATATTAACTGACATTTTAATTTGAGCTATAGCCAATTCATTTACCCATTTTAAGGGAATTTATCAGATTGTAAGAGTTAACACTTTTATCAAAATAATCATACTTATAGTATATAAGAGCCAAAACTCCTGCATCAGATATATGGGATTTCTAGAGCTGAGAAGAATTACTACATAACAATGATAAATTAGCTAGAAAGAGCATGGGTTTTGGAGCCAGAGGGCCCAGGTTCAAATTGTACCTTATTCAGCAACTGAACTAGCTTTTTGATGTTGAGAAAGTAGCAAAATATTTTTGATGCCACTATGAAATAATGAAATTAATACCTATCTTAATTGGTTATTGTATGTCTTTAATTAGGTAATATAGACAAAACTTCTAATACAGTAGTTTATATATTAGAAAGCTACATTCTAAAAGCCATAAGTACTTATTAATTGTAACATATTCTTTGATATTATAAAATGGCCTCTAAATACATAATTTAAGAGTCTAGAGAGCATCACGACAAAGTAGCAAAATGCCCTAAAACTGCAATAGAATAAAGCTCCATGTCTAAGCTATCTACTTCCGGAAGATAAGACACACTTTCTGTCCTCATTTGTCTTGCTTTAATGTATTCCCAGTGTTGAACCCAGAGTCTGACACCTAGAATCCAATCAATAATGATTTATTAAGTGAATAAACACCAAAAGATTAAGGGTAGGAAAAATTAATGTGAAAATTATACTCTTATCCAAGATAATGCACTAGAGGGGAGGGGGCTGCTTTTTTATCATATGGATACCTAAAGCAGTAATCCTGGAGAAGACATGGATGATCTAACTAAAAATTCAAACCATATAATATGGTCCACATGGGTAATTTCGGCCAGAATGCTGTTGATAAAGCTATATTGTACTTATGATTTAAGCAAGGCGCTTTTTCCCCCCAAACGAGTATGCTGAGTTTACTATAAATTTCAGGTAATTTATTTTAAAATTATCATTTACAAACATAGTTTACAATGCTAAAGATTATGGAGGCATCTGGGAGTTCTATTTCAGTAATTCTCGGAAAAATAACAGCTATTTTCCAAAAGTCCAACCAAATTCAGGAAGAATGTTAATAGCTAAAATAAATCTATCTTATAAGAAGTAATGCAACTATATATTGGATATAGTATATATAGTTTGGGTTGTTACAACAAAAATACAAGAGTACTGAAAAAATGACATAACTTATTCTGAGGGCCTTAGAAAAGTATTAAGAATATGAAAAATTAGGGCTTCTAAATCTAAGCAAGAAAATGAAAACCCATTTCTGCCGAAGTTTATAAAGTTAAATATTACTTGAAGTGGCATTTGTTCAGAATTCCCCAGTATGTTAAATATAATGGCTAAAACTTGGAGATTGAAAGAGATGAATTTAGGAAAAATAATATACAATATTCTGTATATTTACTATATTAATTGCATAAGTTATGACTTGACTTTTCACCAATATAACAAGAGGAGAAAAGGGATTGAAAGTGTAAATTAAAAGAGGTTTAAATTAAATTACTTTGTGAATAGCTTTCACACCCTTCCACAAATGGCCCTGTGCTTTCACCATCAAAAATGGAATAAAGTTCCTACTTAGACAGATTCAAGGTGACTTAAGCCAGCAAATAACACAAGTGGAATTATGTATTTAACACATAACATGGCATTATATATATATATACCCAATTTTATACTTTTAAATGTATCAGCCATGCATTTTGGAATAGAATAATGAATTCATTTACAATATTGTCATTTTACTTGAAATTTAGATTTATACATAAATTAGGATCAAATTATATTAAGATGCACTAAATTTCATTTCAGAAAAAAAATAACTAATTTTTACGAGGGAAAGACAAATACTGATTAAAATCTGACTTATACAGTCCATGATGCTTTCATAGGGTTCTAAACTGGTATGACATTTCAGATACATATTGAATTAATTTACTGGGTAAGTTAAATTGTTTTGTAACTACAGTATGTTTTTCATGTGTGAATTCATTAATTTAAATTAAATTTGCATTCAGTAACTTTTTTCATATAATAGAGCCTAGTTAATTGATACTGCATAAAAATGCACATTTCACATTAATAAGTGAATAATTTATATTATCATAGTTCCACATTCTTGCAGGAATGTAAAGGAACAGTAAATTTTAATTTCAGCCATTCAATTCATATGTGTTAGTGTCAGTTGAATGCTGAAGTAGTTTGGTTGTGTTTATATTTGGTCACAGTCAGTTATCCTTTTTTCTCCCCAAGTTGAGAAAGTTGAAGTTTTCTCTCTATTTGGGAATCATTGTTTCAAAAACAATGAGAAAACCATAGGTTTTGATTGAGACCCTACATTGCTATGATTTTATCTTTATTTTCCAGCAAAAAAAAAAATCAAAACTTCATCCTACTTATTTAGATGATTTTTTCAGAGTCATGCCACTTAATGTTGATTTTTTAAAACTCAGTTTCAATGACTTATTTTCTTGTACAAACAAAAAGAATCCTGTTTCGTCTTTGTAAGTTCTTTGAAAAACGAGGAAGGAAGTGTATGTTGTATAGCCACTATTTCGAGTTGGTAGTTGTTGCTTTTGTTTACTGTATTTTTCATTCAGTACGAATGTTCTATCTATAACAAGCTTTGGAGAAGCACCTTTGTCCCCAGATCTGGTCTCCAGGAAGGCTTGGATCCTTACAAGTTTGGAGAAATGGGTCCTGGCTGTCGTCCACAGGAAAACAGCAAGTTTACAGAGCTCCTGCTGATTTTCTTGAAAGTCCTCCTTCTTCGTGCACTGCAATGAGCCATTTAATGCTCCTTGGGACAGACACTAAGAAAGATTTCTGAGGAGTCTATTCATCTTTCCCAGTCAGGCAGCCCATGATATTCAAAGAAAAGTTTCTGACCCTTAAGACAAGATAGTATGTCACAATCCCAAAGATAATTGGAGTGAAAGGATCCTTAAATTATTATCTTTTTAAAGATTTATTTATTTATCACTCCCCCCCCCCCCTTTCCACTGGCTTGCTGTCTGTTCTCTGTGTCCATTTGCTGCACGTTCTTCTGTGTCTACTTGTCTCCCTTTGGTGCGTCATCTTGCTGCCAGCTTTCTGCAGCTGCCAGTCATCAGCTTCCCTGCAGGCACGGGCCGTCAGCTCTCCACTGGTGCGGGCAAGCCTGCCTTCCCAAGGAGGCCCTGGGATGCAAACCCAGGGCCTCCCATATGGTAGACGGGAGCCCAACTGATTGAGCCACATCTGCTTCCCCTTAAATTATTTTTATTTGTGGAATTGAATCATGCAGTTATTGACTGAGGGTTCTCTGTAGAATATTTCTGACTCCTAGACTTTAATCCTTCAGCAGCCAACCAGAGCCAGCACTTGGTGGGCATTCTGTTGATCAGCTGCTGTGATTGATTGGTTGGATAGACATAAACCTTTTGTATTTTTTTCTTTGTTTTTTACTTTTAATCCATATTCACTTCATCTTTATATAATTAACTTCCATGGAGAAGCAATGAATAATATTAATTTCTAATTTTAAGGTTAAAATATTTCAGAAAATAATTTTGTAATTAAAATTTTTATAGATGAGACACCAGAACTATTGATTGTTCAAGAGTGCTTCATGATTTTCATTTTCCTTTTGATTGTGGTCAGTGTGCTTTTTTACATTTAGTTTTACAACTTTTAGTTCCAGAAGTATTAATCATGAATAAGTTAGCAAAACATAATTTCACATTTTCCAGAAACCATGAATAGCGTGACGCAGTTCCTGTCCTATTTACAAATGGGACCACACTCATAGGACTAGGGGTTGGGACTTGAACATGCCTTTTGTGGGAGATGTGATTCAATCCCCAACATATAGTATTTACCCTTTATTTTCTCCAACAAATTCAACTTTCATTAGATTGCTGTAAGTAGAAATTATTTTAATTTTCAAGATTAGTATAATTTATATAGCAATTATTATGAAGAATTCATACACTGAAGTGCTGTACTTACATAGAGTATAACTCTAGATGATCGTACAGAGAACAATGAAAATATCCTGGAAGCAAATTTTGATCACAAAACAATGGTTTGAAGTGGCTTCAAGAGCCAGGGACCTATGTCTCTCTCTAACATTTTAACTAAGGTAGCACCCAGTTAACTCTTTAAAGTGATTTCTTCCACCTGACATTTATTTTTAATATAAAAATTTATTGTTTATGACTCAAAAATATTTTAACAGAATAAATAATCACTAACGGTTTTGTCTGAACCTGCACCCATATACAGATCATTAATAGATTTGAAAATGCAGAGATTTCCATAAATCTGTGTTGGACTGTTCCTCTTTCAAATATAGCATCTTTTTAATTGTTATTTTTTAAACCTATCGATCAGCATTTTCAGGTACTCCTTTTTTTTTTTTTTGCATATTATAGTAAGAATGTTTTAAAAAGTAGTTCTTTAGATAGCTTTACCATATGGGTTCCTAGGGTAGGAGCATTTTCCTCTCTGACAGCTGCAAGTCTTTTCCTTTACGTGGCCAACTCGTGTAAGTTGTCATTTTCTGAAATTAAAATGCAACTTTCTTATTTTCCAGCACAGTGCATCCTTTGCATTAAAGGAAAAAAATCTAGCCTCCACTTTATAGGCTATATAACTATATTAAATTCTGCTGAATGCAGTGGTGGTAAAAGAAAAATGATTCATTTCTCTATTGCCCTGTCACTAGCAGAGTGTCTTCCACATAATAAACACTTGATGAATGTGTTTTAAATTAATGATTAGTACTCCTCTGTATAGTAATGTTAAAATGTGATTCCACTCTAGTTTGAAGATATGTTCAAATCTTTCTGAAAATTTAGAAGGATGGATGTAAAAGGACACAAAGGGTATATTCTTGATGAGTAATAAAATATTTCAATTTACCCAAACCAGATCTTATTTTTCAAGAAATTTTCAGTTATATAGAAAGTTTGGCATTCAGTCAAAATGTTTCTTTATTCAAGCAGTTTGACAATAAATTTAAAATGTAAATCAGCCATAATTTAGTGATCATAGTCAACAAAATTTCACCAAAACATTACTTCATCACAAAGAAACTAGTCATTACCTATTATGTATCATCTCTGCATCTGTCCACTCTTGACTTGTCCATTTTTATATTGTGCTAGAATATGATATAAATTTGCCCAAACTTGGAATTGGCCCAGAATAGAGATAAATATATTTTAAAGTCAACCCTTTACATTGTATGTCAATGTGTTAGTTATTCTAAGTCTTGATATAATCTTTAAAGACAGAAATTACTATTTGTTTTAAAAATATGGCCCTGTTGTAAAGAGCTTATTGTTACACACATTTAGAGAGACCCATGAGTTCTTAATATGTAGATATCACTACATAGAAATTACCAGTGCTGGTATTGTGTTATTAAGGAGGCCTGTTGTTTCTACAATGTGACTTACATGTATACAATCTTTGCTTTATTAAACAGTTTTTTATTAAATTTTACATTTTAATCTCAGAGTTAAATATTTAATGACTGAAAAAGTCCAAATGCAAACTAAGTAAAATATGCTTTGGTTGAACTGTGGTATTTGAAAATTTGCAAAGCCATAATCAT
Organism: Dasypus novemcinctus; assembly: GCF_030445035.2. Classification (NCBI taxonomy): domain Eukaryota; kingdom Metazoa; phylum Chordata; class Mammalia; order Cingulata; family Dasypodidae; genus Dasypus; species Dasypus novemcinctus. Next base: position 71,917,062 of record NC_080673.1, on the reverse strand, counting down.
AGAATTGACCCAAATGTCTCAGAAATGTGGTGTAATCAATCTTCCTTTCTTGAGGCTGGATTAGATTTTAATCACTATAGGCAGATAGGATATCTATGCTTTTATTAAAAAATATTTCAAAAGTGTCTGTAAGTCTTAAGTAGAAAAATAAATACTAAAAATATTCTGTGTTAAAGAAACCAGTGTTAAGGAAACCAAAGTTGATGCCTAGATTCCAAGGTAAAGATGGTAAGTTATATTGTGTTTCACAATATTTTAGAAAAATCCCATAAATTACTCTAACTAAGCTTGTTGTATAAGATTTAGCCCTGGATTATCCATTGATAATAAGCAGGTAAATAAATGATCATTTTCTGTAATTCATTTGATCTTTTGTAATACTCAAGACCTATTTTACCTGCTTTTGGATATAGTTTTGTTTCAGAGCCAGAGAGGAATAAATTAGATATTTGGGGGTTTCATGTAGATAGAATCCATTTTCAAAATTGTATACAATGATTCTTTTTATTGTAGTTGTTCTTAACTAAATTGTGATTATTTCTTTGCTCTTGAAATATTGGTCATACTCTCATTTTTTTTAATGCACTGTGCAGCTATCTTGTTGCCAGGTAAGAAAAGAGAGTCTAAGGCCACTTTAAACAGTGGTGGAGATATCCTTCTCAGTTCCAAGAAGCTAATTCAGGAAGAGAAACTAAACCATGGTCTGGAGGATCTAAGGCTGTAGCTAGGAAATTAGTGCCAAGCCGCCAATCCAATGGGAAAAATGGACATGGTAATAAAAGAATGACAGCAATATTGGTAGATGGGCAAAGAATGAGGAAATCATGCAGAGTTTAGTGAAAAGAACTGTTTGGAACAACTGCCTTAGAAGGAAAAGGAATCTAAAGTTCTGTTTTTAATCTAATCAGAGTCCTGGATTTAGCATATTGTCCTAAAGGAAACTTCAAAGTTGATGCATAAAGCAGTTTCTGAGACTGTCTCAATTTTAGGATTCAGAAATATGGGAGAAAATTATACAGGTTTAGCATCAACTGCACTTTTATATTCTTCAAACTTTGCTGTGATTCACATAGTTTTTCATTCAGATATTCATGTTCAATATAGCCCCTATTTATTAATAATTTTATTCCTTTACATTTCCTAAGTAATTCCCTATATGTCATTGACAATTTATATTTTAACCTGGTTGGTTTTAGAGAACCCTCATATATTAATAATAATGCATACTGGATAAGAAAGTTAAAGATATATTTAAAGAAACATTTAGTTCTGAGTCAATGATTCATAGATTCATTTATTAATGTTCTCTAATTCTGAAATGCATAGCCTTCTCTACATAAAATTAAATAACTACCGGGATATCTATGAGAGTTTATTAGATTTAACGGAAACATTAGAGGGGGAGTTCTCAGTAAATTGATATCCTCCACATTGTCCAATATAACAGAAATTAAAATTCCAAGGAGGCACCTCATTACAGAATGCATTCCAGCCCTAAACCCAATCACATTTAGGTAATGGAAAGGAAAATTTGATCTGGAGTTTTGGTGGTGTGATGGGAAAGGATTATATGCTTGGTTTCAATCTCTGCTCTTCCTTTATTAGCTTTATGCTCTTGGTCAAATTACTTAATCTTTGTGAGCTTGTTTTATAGGGAAAACACTTAGGTGTAGACTTTTGTACAGATTAGTCGAAATAATTTATGTATCACATGTATAAGAATGCCTTTTATGTTACAGATGAAACATTTCACATCTTTATCTCATCTGCTTCTTGTGATATGAAGATGGTATTTCAATCTTTTTTTTTAATTTCCTCCCTCCAATAATCAGTGGACACAAGTGGCTCTCAGGGGTGGTGCTTTGAGAAAGAAGGAAAAAAAAGAAAAAATGACAGGGATGGGAATACTGATGAAAGTGTTTGGCAGGATTTCTTTTATTGATCATCTTGCTGTGGTGCTTTTGAAAGATGGCCTAGCACTGCTATACAGAAGCACAAATATTCTCGCCCCCCCCCCCAAATATTTGTGTAAGAGGATTTTCTCTATCACAGCTGCATCCCTTGATTGACATAATAATATCCTGTGAGTAGCAGCCCTGCTGTTTGGATCATGTTTTGTTTTCTGTCAGCAGTGTGTCACAAGTATTTTCCACAGTGGGCAAAACAGACCCTGAGTGGGAGGTTGACAGAAGCAGCCTCGTCATCATGCACCACTTTGAAAGATTTCAAAGAGAAAAGAAGCAGCTGTGACAGTGTTCACACGAGCCACCCAGGGTGGTCTTATCTTTGTAGTCTAACAATAATAGTACACCCTGGCTTGCATTCCTCTGCTGAGAAGAGCAAAGTTGTCTAATAGCCATACATTTTTATTTCTTGACCTTTCTTAAAGTTGGATCTGTGATAAAGGGAATGACATTTTTACATCCCTGGGTAATTTATCTTCAAAATGAATGTAAATAATTGCTTTTTATGAATTTATTGAATCTCTTAATCAATATTTATTTTATACAAATATTTGATCTAATATGTAACAGATTGGTATTTATATAACCTATCCGAAGTGTTTTTTTATTTGAATAGTTAACAGAGAAATATGAAAAAGCCTATATATGCAGAGGATTATTATAGTAATACATATTCTGGTCTAAAACTGTAATACAGTTTTTTGTATGCCATGCTATAGGTCATAGGCCATGTTTATGTATTTTAAAATGTCCTATTTGGGAGTTATTTTCTAAAGTAACTATAAAATAAAAATGCATGCACTGTGACAAGACCGTGTTTTATAGGATTTAGCCTAAGACAATGCACATGTAAATGAATATCATCAATAATGGATAGATGATGGGTCATTGCCTGAATTCTCTGAGAGTTCTGTGTTGAACACACATGAGTCTAAAGAATAAGAAAATTAGGTTTCCTGACTATGTGTATTTCTTCTATTTTTCTAATTTCACCTGTACTACCAACCACGACCAGATTCCACATGTCAATAATGATGAATGAATAAAAGAAAAAGTGAATATACCATATGATGTGGTATAGAAAATTCAGTATAAAGCAGTATCCCAATCAATGAAATGGTTGGTTATCTGTTTATACAATTGTGAAAGTCTGCATTTATAAGCACTATAATTCAAAAGAAGCATGCAAACTTTTTAGGGATCATAAGAGATCATGTGGTAAATTCTAAATTTGTTTCAACTGAGTAAACATGCCTGCATAAGATAATCTTGATTCAGTTTTTATGATGAATTTGAAGAGATGTATATCATTTGATCTCTAATAAAAATTGCCATTTGCTTTTAAGATCTATAAAACAAGATTTGTGTCAGATTTAAATTTTAACCCAGATAATTTTGACCCTGTGAGCTATAATAACAAAATAAAGAAATCAAATCGAATTTTAATAGAAATATTTCCTAATATGCCCACAGGCATTTAATTAAATAGTATATATTTGCCATTACAATTTTATTTGATATCATTAGGTTCTCATACGAAGGCACAGAAGATGTTAATTTAAACTGCTCATTCTTACGGGTTTTACTCATTTTCGCTAAAGAGAAACAAAATATTTTCTCTCCTTATTGCTGCTCTTATTTCTAGTATAACAACTAGAGCATAAATTGTTGAACACTGCTGGCAAGTGCCTTATGGATATGTTTGAAAGAGCTCAGCCCTTCATCCTAGGGGGTCGTCATTTAGTACAGATGCTCTTGTTCATTGTGCTGAATAGCCTCAGAGAACTTCTAGACATTGTTTGTCAAGTTCCATAGATTAATGAAGTAACTGGGCCATAGATCCCTTCCCCTTCACTTATGAAAGGAATAGCTAGATACTTCATATAGCTGTAAGATTATTTCCTTTCACTTTTTGGTATTAGTTCTTTGGTAGTTATTTAATCTTTAAATACATAAATCCAACTGAAGTTCTATTAAGTAAACTAGCAGGACAAAAAGTACACTATTATTATGAGTGTGTATTTAGGAAAAAGGAAATGGAACTGCAGTTGATAGATGTTAGTTTTTTTCTTTCTTTAAGAGAATTATGTTTAATTTTAAGTTTGTATTTTTTAAATAATTGAGACATATTATAAGCAAATTTCCAGTTACACTGTGGGACATCTCATTATTACCATCTATGGCTACATTTTGTCTGTTTTGAGGATTTGGTGTAGGGTTATAGGATTGAAGAGTCAAGCGTTGTATGTTAGAAGAAAAGGGGCAACTAAAAGTAGAAAGTAAGGCTACTTAACTGTATTTTATCTAGAACCCATATTATAGGTATTATAAACCAAACAAACTTACATCTTATTAAAAAAACAATAGAGTATTTACAATTGTTTTATTTAAGAAGGAAGTAACTGTGCATGAGTAATGGTTACCATTGTGACTTGCCCATATTAAATTTTTGTGGCTTAGTAGCCAAATGTTCAATAAATAATAAAAGCAGCACAAACACTTACATGCATTTTCGAGATTATGTTCTAGCACAATGACACCAGTTAGCACATTTGTTGCCCTCAACAGTCTTATAATATAGGTATTGCTACTATCCCTATTTTTCCTGATGAAACTGAACTGTGGGTAGGTGAAAAATTCACCCAAGGTCATTAAAGTTAAATGCAAGAAGATCTAAAGAAAATAGCATATTCAAAGGGAAAACAGAAGTATAGAAAGTAACTGTCATGGGAAAAAACACACCGTGCATAAATTCCTATGGAAGTATAACTGCGTTACCAGCATTTTGGAAATGCCGTTATGATTTTGCCTGCTTTTGCCCATGTGTTGCTGTTTTTTTTTCCTTGCCTGTTTCTCTTTCTTTCATTCATAGGCCACAGCCTGGATCACTGAAGAGAAATAGTTTCAAAGTTTGCATTCAACCTCTTCTTGAAAATGCTACTTCTTGTCTATCCTTTGGATTCCACTGACCCAAATTCCCTAGGAAGATTTTTCTAGGGCGAGAACCACCTCAACTCAAGGGTGCTAAAGTCCTCTCTTTCCATCCTGCCATTGCCTTTACCTCATTCTCTGTATTCTAACACATGTAGTGTACATATGATAGTACATATTACCAGCACTAGCACTTACATGTTCTAGGAATCATTACCTCGTTTCCCAAACTGTTACGAGATCTGGCATCATAATGTCTGGATTCATATCCCACACTCCAAGTTTCCTGACTGTCTGATTTAGCAAGTCTAGTAACTTTATTAATCTCACATTTCCTCATTTGTAAAACATGGATAAATAGATCTTCCTTATAGACTTGTAAGAAGGAAGATATTATATAATGAATGTAAAATCCTTAGCAGTGAACTTGGTCCAGAAATCATATATTAACTGTTATTATTACTTCTCCAGTTACAACCGCACTGTGCTGTCATTATTTCTTAATGTAATTAACTAATTCAAGAACTATTCAATCAAAACCTATGATATCCAAGGAACTGAGTAAACAGTTACTGTCCTCAAAGAGCTCACAGTCTAGTGGAGGAAGCTGACATTTGAGGGATTTCAAGGCTCCTATATTTGCATTCAACAACAATCCATGTGCACTTAATTATAGTTACTCTCGTGACTATGCTCTCAAAACTCAGCATGTCTGTAGGGGAGTGGGATATATTGCAGATATAATATGGGAAACGTAGCCATCTTTGCTTAATTAAAATTTTGCTTACTGAAGTAAAAATTATAAACAAGTAAAACATGGTTTGCTTAATTGCAAAAATTTTGTGAAAAATGTTTGTGGATATGAGTACACTAATGTGTATTATTTCGAGTACTTTTAAATAAATTCAGTGTCAAATTGCTAGCTACTATATGGCAAAATGTTGGTTTCTTTCCCTATGGGGCAAAGTTCAATTCAATTAACCACAATGAATATGTATGAGATGTCAACTCCACCAGAGGTATTGTGATAGATGTTGGAGGGAATTCAAAGATAATAAAACAGTGTCTCTGTTCTTTGGGATTTCAGTCTATTATTAGCTAAGCAAATTACACATATGATGTAGTTCAGTATGACATGTACAATGAAAGAAATATAACAAGGTACTGTGGGAATAAAAGGAATGCGATCCATCAAATTATGGTAATGTGGAAGGCATCATCAGGGAGATGACATTTGACAGCATAAACAGAGAATGATACAACTTCTATCGTTAGTGATGGACTGGGGAACCACATGCCCACCGGACGCATTTGGTCAATATAAAGTAGCTGTCTCTGTTTTAAACCTAGGGTGGTGTGCATACAGCACTGGTAAGAGGTGATCCAGTAATGTTCGTTCACACCTGCTACCAAGACAACAAGGACTGCACTAGACGATATGAAAAGAAATGACATAGGCCTTAACAGGAAGAACAGGCAACTAGACAACTATTTTTAAAAGTGAACTCTTTGCAAATTTTGTGATATTACAAGATACAAAAGCCATACAGAAAAGAGGTTTTCAGGGGTTCTTAATTCTGTTGATAGCATAAGACCTGACAAGAGGTAGTATTGTCTGAATCGAGTTTTACTGTGAGAGTAGACAGATCAGACAGACAGACAGAGAGATATATAGCTAGATAGACTGACAGACACCAAATGACATATACATATGGCATTTTTAGAGTTTGTTCCAGGAAGCAGAGTAGGGAGATATTGTTGGGAGTCAAAATCATCTATACTGAAATGATATTCCCTGCTGGGATAGATTTCAGTCACCCATGAAGTTTAGGAACTCCCACAAACAGGAGGGAAAAAAAGGAGAAAAGACTCTTGAGCTCAAGCCAGACCTCTACTCCTTGGGTAAAATATTGCTGTCTTGTCTTGTCGTGTCTTGTCTTTGTGTTGTCTTTTCTTTTTGTTTAATTTGTTAATTAATTTACTTATTTTGGGTTTTACAGTCTGTCATTTCCCTTACTAACCACGGGGTAGACTTATTTAGAAAAGAAATCATTTCCCTCTTGTGATATGGGCATAGTTGTGGGTTAAAATTTCCCAAAATATTCCAGTGAAGA